>NC_142942.1:7491337-7501337 GCF_046866305.1 Octopus bimaculoides | reverse complement strand
CTTTTCAAATTAACCGAACAAACGAACTTACCGCTAATTTAACACTAAATTTGTATCTACAGGAAATTTGTATCGATACAGGAAACGGAACACTATATACACAAACGCTTGACTCAGTTATACGCAAATGCTGGAATTAATTATATATATGATCGCTGGAATTTAAACGTAGCCAGCAACACAAGATAGAGAATATTGAACAACACTCACACATAAAAAGAGCATTACATTAGATGAAGCACCTCCATTATACAACACCTCCACAGAAACAGGTGTTGTACTCGTTCACGCATGTATTGACACATTCACATACAAATTGGTACACACACAAATTCATACACACACACACACACAAGCACAAGCACACGCATGCACACAAGCAGACACGCACGCACAAACATACATACATACATACAAGCCTAATAAATGAAGGAATATAAAAGGCAATGGTATTGCAACTAGGACTAAGATACGATCATTGCATTGAAATATTATACTCACTCAAATAGAATCCGTTAGACTAAAAGCGCTGAAACATTTCTATCAATCCATAACTGCAGCCTAAAGTATATAAACCGAGTATTGCCAGTCATGTATAACTCTTTCATGGATGTACCCCATATACGTCGAAAAATACAATATAATCAGTATAATTCCATAAATATGTGCATGTTATATTGAGGATAGCCCTACAATATCTTATTGAAAACAGTCACATACATTTAGTATTTTACGATGCTCCATATTAATCAGAAGGAAGACTGGATTAAACAAAAATGAAAGATTGGTAGAGGGAAAACAATAGATCACCAACAATGATAAATATATAAAGAAATACATTCGTAAATAAATAAAACAGTCGATTTAGTTACCGAATGTGAATGAAACCCAGAAACAATAAAATTCATTATATACACAGACATGTAAATGCAAATTACATTTGGGATTTTTCAGAGCATCATTGAACTAGCAATACACCTGAATTAACAATTGTAAGATATTGCACATTCACGTGTATTAGCACACGTATAAATGAATGCACTCGTTACGAAAGAAGACATGCAAAGATATAAAACGCATGCGTGCACAAAGCACAGACGCGCGCACCTGAATACGCATGACCACACTTCCTTATGATCATGTGTATGTGCCCGAAAATTTAGAAAATACACTTATATTTGCGAGTGTTTGTATATATAGAAACGGACATATATACCTTCGTGTATGCATCTACACATTTAAAAACATTAAGACATGTCACAGAATATATTGTCGAGACACATTATCTGATATTTTCATTTTAGTGTAGGTAAACTGCAAGTATTATACATAAACACAGTGATACCCGTGCATAGAAACACGCGCGTATATCCACATTCGCGAGTTTTGTTTCGTTTTCCATGAGGCTTCTCTTTGAAAGGTTGATTACTCTTCGGTCATTTGATCCAATATTTTTTTACTCTTTGCACCATTGTTGTTTTCTGTCGTTTTTGTTGGAATAACTGTGATTCTAATAAAAATCTGTTCTTTCTTGAAGCTTTCGTTTCTTCATGTTAGGTTTTCTTTTGTTTGGTGCTCTTTTCTTGTTTGTTTCTCCATTGTTATTGTTTGGGACTAATTTGTTGTGGTTGGCTTGCTTTTCGTAGGGAAATATAGGAGTTGTCACCCCTTAATAAATTCTAGATGTAACATGCAAAACGATAATACTATTGAATATGGAAAGACGCACATGTTCAATAGTTACAGATACGAATAGACGAGAGAAACGGCTGGTAGAATTCAATTTGTTCCTTGGAAACCGAAATACCTCAAAATTTAATAACTCACTCCGTAACTAAAGCAAAATAAATCTCGATCTATACGTCACAGAGAAACGAACATGTTAAGGGTGAACCGAAAATGAAAATATAAATATTCCATTTGAAGACATTCATAATCTCAGGATCCACAACAACTTACATCAACAATATCCCGTCCCGGTTCTATCAGTCATCAAAACACAAACATTTAACTGAGACAACACGAAGCAGCAAGAACCAAAGAAAGCCATTAAATCTCAAGAGACTTCTAACAAAGTCGAAATTCTCATCGGAGAAGCAAATAATACAAGTAACAAACTGCGTAGACCCTCGCCATGCCCTGGTTATGGCATAAACGTATACTACTATCGACTACCCGGACAACACATGTAGCTTAAGCTGTGGATCTCCGCAGAGTCTTCTTCTATCAAATTGCCACGTGAATGGAAGAACGCTAGCCAAAGATGACGTACTGTGTGACTAAAGCCGAGACTACGGGGCTGCGAAATGAGCTTTTCAGCCAACCAACCAAGACTGTAAGTGTAAGTAATTGTACATGTGTATTGTTATGTCTCAAGCTACTGCTATCTAGAACCTTCAGATAATCTCTACTCAACCGCTACACGACGGCTACTCAACAGTGAGTCTCCCGTTAGTCTACTGTCAGTCCACTCCTACCACGGTCAGTCTACCTCTATTTATGTCTTGGTCGAGCCTACTTCTTCACTTGGGGGCGTCGACACAGCATGTATGTATGTATGTATGTATGTATATATCTATCTATCTATCCATTTATCTATCTCTACGTAGATGTCTGACAGCGTGTATGTCTGTTTGTTGCCTGCCTGTCTCTCTCTATCTAATTATATATATATATATATATATATATATAACACTGAATGCGTAATTATTCCTGTTAATGGGGTTTTATGCTAGTGTATATATTATAACTGCATAATTCCTATTAACTTAAAATAAAAAAAAAGGTTCATTTGACTTTCCATTACTTCAAGAAGAATGTAATGTGTATCGATTTCAATATCTGTGTCACTTGAGCGAAAAACAATAAATAAGTAAATTAAAGACAGTACCGGCAACAACAACAGCAACACAAAACACTAGTATGACAACTTTAACATCAAGAATAATCATCCGAGAAATCAAATATAACTGTAATCAGCTGGGAAAACAGATTATAAATAAACACACACACTTACACACACACACATATATACACACACACATATGTATATATATATACATACATACATATGTAAACATATATATATATATATATATATATATATATATATATATATATATATATATATATATATATATATATATATATACAGAGAGAGAGAGAGAGAAAGATAGATTGACACATGGAGGGAGAGACATATCTATATATGTATATATAGTGCAAAGTATAGGGCAAAACTATTCATGTTAAAAATACAATGATACTTTGACAGTGCTTGAAGGAAATTGATTGATTGACAAGTGTTCTATATTCAAGTAAAGTATCAAAAATATCTTTCAGGTTTGTCTTCGATATATTTGGAGGTAAGTTAAAATAATCCTGTCTCCCTTCACAATCCTCCCAACCTTCACACACGTTATTTCTCGCATCCTGTTCCTCAATATCTGCGTCTCTCTTTCCCTCCTTCTTCTTTAGTTACGTATCTACATCCCTTTACAATTACATCTACCTTCTCTTTATGCTTGTGAATGTGTGTAGGTGTATATCTGTGTGAGAGTGATTTAGCTTGCGTGTGTATGGCAGGTGTGCAATAATGCATTAATGTGTAAATATATATATACACATTTGTGTTCTTGAGACTGTACATGCGTGCTTATACATAAATACACAACACAACACACATGCTCTCGCACGCACATACATCTACAAATGTGTAGGTGTGTGAGCACCTGGAACTTCTGATTATTTTTCCTTACAATCACACTAATAGCTTCAATGCACTCTATTCTTTACAAATTACGTATCTTAAATATAATGTCATTTATTAAAACAACCATTTCCTCAAACCTACGTTATAACTCCAATTGGCTTTTTAGTTAACCTTTATTATAAGATCGAAAATATTTCACGCAGAATATTGTGTATGCTTTCGAGTAAAGTGAATTGAACGAAAATTTAGGTGACGAAGTCTAATCAGATCACAACAGGTCTAGAATTGTAGCAGCCCCTGTATTTTTAAATAGCATTGTAGCTAAGCAGTTCTCGATCTTTATTTTTAACTTTCAGTAAATTTATGTTTCAGCAGACTTAACCGTCGTTCTTAAAGCCTAAGATACGGCTGAGTAATTAACCTCAATGCTGCTTCTCTATAATTACTGAATGTGCTTCTGTATTTTGCTTCATTCAGTTGTAATGTAGTTGTAATAAATTTGAATTTTGCAGAAGGAAGATAGAACTGCTAGTTAGCGAGAGACGATGAATATTCTTTTCTGATATATATATATATATATATATATATATATATATATAGGTAAGTGGTAGGTTTGCCTCGATCCTTCAGGGGTAGTCTGAAGCATCCAAGCAACCAGGGGATGTTTAAATCCGGAGGCACTCCTGGGGATCACCTGTATGGGTACCGTCTTGGGAAGAGGGCGTCCAGAGGCAGGTAATATGTTGCTTAAACTGTAGTTTATGTATTTACTTGGAGAATGGAGCAACAAATATTTGTTGCTCCATTCTCGAAGTAAATATATATATATATATATATAGATATATATATATATATATGCATGTGTGTGTGCGTGTGTGTGTGTTTGTGTATACATACATGTATGTATTCTTGTATTGTTTTACTCTTTTACTAGTTTCAGTCATTTGACTGCGGACATGCTACAGCACCAACTTTAATCGAACAAATCGACCTCAGGATTTATCCTATAGGACACTTTTGCCGAACCACGAAGTTACGGAGTCACAAACACACCAACATCAGTTGTCAAGCGATGAAGAGACATACGCAGACAGACAGACAGGCAGACAGACACACACACGCACATGTATATATATATACGACGGGATTCTTTCAGTTTCCGTCTACCAAATCTACTCACAAGGCTTTGGTCGCCCCGAGGATATAATAACAGACGTTGCCCAAGGTGCCACACAGTGGGACTGATCCCGGAAGCATGTGGTTGGGAAGCAATCTTCTTACATATCCACTCCTGTGTGTATTTATACGTATGTATATATATGTATATATATATATATATATATATATATATATATATATATATATATATATATATATATATATATATATATCTTCATATGTATACGTAAATACACACACCAGTACACACAGAGGTACACACACATACTCATACATATAGATATACGCATATGTAATAACAATTTTTTTACGCTCGAACAATATTCGAAATCGAATGTCTACAGACACAGCACTCGCGTGCATATCTACTAACCAAATTTTGAGTCTCAATGTATTTGCAGAAGTCAAATTCCTTATACTTATTAAAATTTCATGTATTCTATGTTATGAATATCCATAAGATTTGGAACATACTGCTTCACAACTATTTGATCATGATTCAGAGAGAAAAAGAAAAAACACTTTTTTTGCAATTTGCATCAGTAAAACAAAATTTAATCAGAAAAGGAGTAAAATATTTCCAAATATTTCTATTTCAGTTTACCTGTGCGAGATAAACAGGTAAGAAATAAAATATAATTTTCATACAATAAAATACTGCTCGCACGCACATGTAGACAGAAGCACACAAACACGCACTCATGGGCTAAAAACGAAAGAAGGCGCCAAGAATTATATAAAAGTAAACGTATGTAAAGGTGTTGGTGGAGGGAATGTTTAACACATCTACCGAAATAATTTATAAAAGCTGAAAGGTTTTGAACAATATTAACATAATTTGAAGTTTCTGAATTTAAGAAAAAGGAAAAAGAAAATTATTTCTATTTTAGATATATTAATTCAGGATGTTGATTCGAACGACGGTGGTGGTGGGGATTACCATTAATATATTCAGTCTTGAAGGGAATTGACCTCTAATTGCCGATGGCTGAACACTGATTAATATGAAGAAAGATTAAGTATTTTTTTCTGTAAGGATACATATGCACACACCATATAAACACACACAGAAATGTATTTAGATATATATGTATATGTGTAATAGGTATGTATCTATGCGAATGAGTGTACACTGATGCACTCAGACACGCGTACGCAAAATATATATTTATCTTTGCTGCAAGGGTTAATTCATTGATTAGTTTGATTTTTAATATGTTGATGTAAAACAGTCCATCCTAGTAAATCACTAAATCTCAACAGAATCACACATGCTAATACACACACACCCTTCCTTGCATGTGTGTGCAATGTAGATTATATATATATATATAAGTAAGGACCCAGAAACAAATGTATGTATACTAAGAAGTTACTTGGAAGCCTAATCTTTTCCAGTTCATTCTCACTGCACAGCACCATATGCAGTTTTCAGATTATTAGAAAAGAATAGTAATTGCTTGAAAAGAAATATGTTTTATTACTGAAGGATATGGTCGTTTTAGATTTACTGCAAGATTTAGTATTGCTGTTTTATAAAAAATATTTCTTTTATTTATATCATGGAATTTAAAATTAGATTATTAAAATTTTTTAAATTATTATTAATATTTCAGTTATTTCTATTACCATTTAATCCATCTGAATGTCATATCTATATTTTCTATTCGTTTCTTTTTTGCTAATTTTGATTTATGTTTACTTTCAAATTTTTCAGTCGTTCGAATGCAGCTGTACTAGACCATTGCCTAGAAGAATGTTAGTCAAACGAATCGATCCTAGTACTTATCTTTTAAATCTTGGTATTTATTCTATCGGTCTTTTTCGTCGAAGCGCTAACTAACGGGACGTAAACACACCAACATCAGTTGTGAAGCGGTGGACTTGGTAAAACTGAGAAAGAGAGACACATGCGTCTTCCAAATCCACTCACGATACATCGGTTAGCCCGAGGCTATAGTAGACGACACTAACTGAAAGTGTCCTGCAATTAGACTGAACCCGGAAATATATTGTCGAGCGCCAAACTTCTTACCACACAGTCATGTATGCACCTAACTATTTACGATTCTGGACCATAGGTTATCTTCACCAAACTCAAATTATTCTTTTACTTGTTTCAGTCATTTGACTGCGACCATGCTGGAGCACCGAATTATATTTACTTTCACATTATAGACATTAAGTATTTATACATTTAAATCTAACAATTTCACCTACATAGAAGATCCGAGACAAACTCAAATCCACCTATAAATATACGTGCATATATGTATATGAATGTATACATACGCCTAAGTTGTGTGTGACATAGCGCCGATTGAAACTGTATAAATACCCATCTGTTGCATTGTACGTATAGAGATATATCACAATTTGGGGGACAGTGTTTGCTTCTTGTAATTACGTTAGGGATACCGTACTACAGCTGTCTGGGTAACACTTAAAGGTTTAACGCTGATTCAATGTACAACCAGATTCTGAAAACCTAGCTGACACAGAGAAGCAATTATATATATCCAAACATAAATAAGTTTATACATGTTGGTGAATATATATATATATATATATATATATATATATATATATATATATATATATATATATATATATATAGTCATGTAAGTATACACATATGTATACATTCATATATATTTACAATAATATACACATTTATACATACACGCATATATATACGTATATGTCTATCTATCTATTTATCTACACACACACACACACACACACACACACACACACACACACACACACATATATATATATATATATATATATATATATATATATATATATATAGAGAGAGAGAGAGAGAGAGAGAGAGAGAGAGAGAGAGAGAGAGAGAGAGAGAGAGAGATGAATAGATATATAAATACATGTAAATATTCAAACACACACACACACACACACACACACATATATATATATATATACAAACACATATATATACATTGAGAAATACTTTTAATTTACCACTGGAAGTAAATGTAATTACTCCGTGAATAATTGCGACATGTTGAACATTTCGATATATAAAATACCTGTGCCAATAATTAAGACTTCTCTCTCATTAGCAATGAAATTAATTGCCCTGTACAAAACGTCACTGAACTACGTAGACTAGAGGTTTTGCTGGATTTATTGGAAATCATCTTAAACTACCTACAATTATTCAAACAAAATGGCCGCTTACGAAATTTATTGCTCCTTCGAGGATGTTCTCTGAATACCTATACAGCGTTTGTGTGCTACGCTACTGAACTTTACTACAATCTTAGTAAAATCATACCGTTGTTTCATTGCTGGTAGTATACATCTTATGAAAGAATAGTTCCTTTCTTTTAGAAAGAAACATTTAAAATGAAATGTTGAAAATATATTCAGAGATACGTTAGTCATTCCTGCCGTTACTGATCTAGAAACAGTTTAAAGAAATATTCGTGTGATTATATGATAATTCTGGATATTACACTTTTGGAGTCTGTTCTATTTTAAAAAAATCTAACAGGGATTCTCAACCATTTTTTATCCATGGACCTCTACGATTACTGCTTATTCCAGGTGGGCCCTATAACCATACGACGTTTAAAAACTGGTTTTATAGAAAAATTTTGAAAATTCAGTTTTGTTTTCATTACATCAACTTGTGGAGGTTGAACTATGTGAGTGAAAGAAACATAGCTGTTTCATGCAATATATATCAATACATACATCCAAAGCAAAATTTTTTTCAGGGCCACTTAAAGGACTGTTGTAGACCCCCCCCCCCAATTTACTATTTTGATGCAGTTACCTACAGAAATATTATTTGGGCCATATGGACCCCGGTTGAGAACCACTGGCTTAGATTGATCATTTACTAGATGAGATGGGATAAACTCCAGTCCCACTGTTATCTAAAATATACCAGATTTGTTTCTGGCAAAAGAATAGATTTTATTCTAATTTTATTTAGATGGAAATTTACTGAAATGATACAAAAAAGTATTTAGAATTACAAAAGTGAGTCAGCTGCTATGCTTTAATTAAAGTCAACATTTATATTTTAGTTTGTTTAGAATAAAAATGTTCAGTACAATTTATGAACTTCCCTGATACCTTTTTCCGTGTAAATTTGCAAAGAACATTTTGTCAGCCCCAACAACGCAAAATCCCATGCATATAATAACACTTTCACTCCTGATTAACCTTCTGCATAGAAATGTCAAGCGTATGTGTCTTTAACACGTTATGCCTAAACAGTAAAATCACATGAATAGAAACATCCCCAAATGGTACAATTATACTCATTTTTCAAAAAAAGCATCCCTCTCTTACCAAGGAAATAATGTTTAATTCCAGTCTCTATAGTATTAGACAAAAAGTAACTGAAATATTAAAATCATTACAAATGTTTGCCACATTGATCTTTGATATTTGTTGGAAATCTAAAGTGCGGGATATAGAACAAGGGTGCAATAATATATAAAACTGCTCTGCTAGTTCCATTCTTACCAATAAAAATACCCAAAATATATGTAGTAGAAAACAATCTTGATGACTGGCAAAAACCCACACATATATAATAGAACCTATACTATATACTGCTAGAAGTCCACCCCCGGCGCATTTCTCCATATAACATACACTCACAACCAACTATTGTGCCTATTTGTGTTACTATCGTCACCATTTTGTACATATATTTTACGGCACGAACTAGAAAATACTACCTCTACTCCCAGATACGGCGTTTACCTGTACTGTTAGATAAGATAGATCCTGTAAACGTCACTTCAATACTAGTTTCATCTCAATTACCAGCCGTACCAGTCACGGTGTAAATACTACAATGACAAGCAAAATACCTACACCCAGACACATGAACACATACACACAGTCTTCATTTCTTACATGCATGTATACGTATATGCATACACACATATATATACATATATGTGTATACATAAGTGAACTAGCTGTAAGTGTTGAATATAATCTAGACACATCAACACGCACGACGTCAGAAATGGCTAGGTACCATAAAATAGGATTCACAGTAAGGTAAACAAGAATGAATTCATCATGTGTTGGTGGGATACTGCAGATATGTAA
>NC_142942.1:7436337-7486337 GCF_046866305.1 Octopus bimaculoides | reverse complement strand
ATGAACGATAGAAATTAAGTGTAAGGTGAACTGAGATTTTTCAGAAAAAATATTAAAAACAGTGAGAATAAACATCGAGAAAGTGTAGGAACTTACAGCAGTTTCGTAAAAGAGAGAAAACCGAGAATGAATTATAATTAATTAGAAACAGAGTCGTAGTAAAAGAAGTAATGGTGTGAGAAATTGGTGAAAAAAAACAAAAAAAAACAATGCAACAAAAAAATCTATTAGGTAAACAGTGAAATAAAGAATTGAAAAAAGATATATTTAGAAAACATAGAAAGAAAATTCCAAAAAGAGAAGAAAAATGATGATCGTTCAGCTAAAAGATAAATTGAGAAATGCGATTTATCGCTATCAATAATTTACAACATTGAAACTATTGGTGTCTTCGGTTCAATATTATCTCACATTTTTGCATAGAGAAAAAGCAGTGATGTGTACCCCTTCCCACTCCCCACCTTCCATGTACTTGTTGAATGATGCAAGTTTAGTTTCTTCAACTAGTGATCAAGTGGGATTAGCGCACATAAAATTATGTTACTTATAATATTACATTCGTATGCGGTTTCACTACATTAGAAAAAAGTAATGCAAGTTAAATGAATGCGTAATGTAGAGTGCCAACGTTTGAGCCCGATATTCACGGGTCGCAATTTCCATTTCATTCTTGTAGATCCTGAATACAAATAAGAAGCAAACCTGGGTGTTGATTCAAAGAAGAATATTTCATCTCTACTAGTTTTATATGTGTATAATTATCCCGAGTATCATTGTAGAGTTACGGAATCTACTTCCTCTTCATCACGCTTCGAGATGTTTGATCTACAACAATTAAAACACGGTTATTATTCAAACCATCCCTTCCTCCGTACATGCAAATATATATATATATATATATATATATATATATATATATATATATATATATACATATATATATATATATATATATATATATATATATATATATATATATATATATATATATATATATATATATATATACATATATATATATATATATATATATATATATATATATATATATATATATATATATATATATATATATATATATATAAGTATGTGTATGTATATTAGAGTGAATGTGGTCTTCTGGAGGGTCTATACCGATCTCTTGGATGCGACTCGATAACTACACGACATTTCTCACTGATGATGAACCTTGCAACATTTTCGGTTCATTAGAACTTGTGGATTTGACATTCTGGAATGTCACCGTTCACTCTAATGTAGTCTCCAATTACTTCATTTCAATTATCCTCTCTCCACAAAATCTCTAGTATGGATATTCATAATGTCGTTTATGTCGTAGCAGCCGAATTTCTTCGTTTATAGCAATCTATCTCTCACCTGCCATTAAAAATGCAGGTATAACGGTAGTATTGAAGCGACTGGCATACAGAGTTTTGTCCACCTTGCTTTGAGAAGATTCCTACTACTGCTCTTTTATCTATAAACTAAGTATAAACTTAAACTTCGATAAACTTAGAATTGCTTCGGTCAAAGATTGGTCCAGGCCATGTGTAACTTAGTAGCACTCTCTGATAGTATCACTCAAGACATTTTTATGTCAAGTTTTGTGTTATCATTGCCCATTCCAGTATCAATATGTTGCTGACTGAGATGTGTGTAGGTATAAGTGGCTTATCTGGTAACCTTTGAACAAATTAGTCCAAGTATGGTTTGAAGGTGATGGGATTCATTTGTTCTTTGACTTTAATGTTAAATAGAGCAGCACCTATCGAGTAAAAGAAATTGTTACGGTAAATTTATGTGTATTGAGTGTGTATTGTGTAGAGGGTCTAAGGCATGTGGCTCCAGCCTTAGATAAATTCTGGATTGCATGGTAAGGTCATTTAGGCAATACTGATGATATATTCTGCACATTCTGCAAATACTGTAACTCTCACAGTGGCACTGGATAGAATAAAGTTTTAATACTCTAAGGCGGTCCCAACAATCATATAATTTCTTTAATATTTTTAGTGACTGCACTCCCGTAATGATATGGTTTGTGTAGGGAGAGATAAGGGGCACCAATATATTAGGTATGGCCCTACATGGGGACACAATTGAGCTGTCATATTGCTCTCTGGACCGGAAAATTCTGAGGACCTTCGAGCCATATCAGCTTTATTGTTGATGAGAACACTCCAACCGAGATTGATGTATACAGTTACTCGCAAGTTCCTGGTAGTTTTGGATGTATTATTGTTTACACTTTGGCTTACAGCATTCAGATCAGTCTAGAGCTCAGTTCGGTGATTTCCATTTATCCTCTTCGTCTGCGAATGGTACTTTTATAAGCTCTGCTTGATGTTAATTGAAATATAGTTTATAAAGACTATAAATAGAAACGGGCGCACAGCTGTCCCCTGGGGGAACCCACTTGTGACCTTTGCTGTGCGTGACTGGAATCCACCGATCGCAAAATATGTTCCGTTCATTTCTGCCATTTCTTTAGCATCATGGTGAACAATGTTGTTATCATCTAACAGTGGATCAAGGGGTAGGACAGTACAACTACGTTTCTTGGCATATGAATAGAATACATTTGGATATGCCTTTCTCCTAATTATAACATTTTAATAACTGGAAATCAGTAGAAATCTGTAGTATACAGTAATGTGAAGCTTGTGTTAAGGTGAAAGCGGAAATATTTTGGTGTAATCGTTCCTTACTAAATTATAGGCGTGAAACGTAAACGTTTCATCAAATTGGTGTTTATTTTTAAAGTAACAACGTCATGCTAAGTGGAAGCAGATATTTAGATTATATATGAAAACATTCTAAACGGAGTAAGAAGCGAAACTTGGTCGCGAATATGCTAAAATAAAAGTTTTGCACTGAGTAAAAAAGTTTCTGTCTCAGATTATATGGAAGTCCCTACTTGCAGAAAGTTGATAGCATAAATTGGAAGGCCAGCACACAAAACATTTGATATTATTTCTTTCCTATTACATTAAATGTCTTGCAAAGATAGGCTGAATCTTGATCAATGAAGATTCGATAATGTAAATAGCAATGAAGAACTAAAATACAGTATATCTGCCATTTCCTACTTCAACTAATATTATTGCCGGAAACTTATGCTAAACATTAATGTTATTCTTCAGAAAATTCCATCGGGTGTCACAACAAGTGAATATATCGAATTATGCTGTTTTACTGATCTGTATTATGCTCAGTTTGCCTTTATTTTAAGATTTATTTCTTTCTAGATATAGTATATCATGACATATCAGACAAATTCCTATCCGCTTGAAGACGATTAGGTGCTAATTGAAGGCTATTTAGCTGCTACTTCTAGCAGTCTGAGCAACTATGCAGATATTCTATTATTAGCTGATGTCGCTAAATGCTTTCTCCTTACCCGATATTCTTTGCACATAAAAAATGAAGGCGGTACCTAGTTCCCGTTAAGTTAATCAGAAAAATAACTTCTGAATTGTTTGCAGTTAAATGAGATATGTAATGCCAACACCTCAAAATCAATTACGCCTATTTGATTCTATTTTTTACAGGTATAAAATATATAATACTCAAGGATCTCTCTGCAGATCGATACAGGCATGCAACTAAGGCTGGGGCCACGTACCATGCATTCTCTACACAATTCAGGCTCACATAGGAAAAAATACGAAAATAATTCATCTAGTTATCAAAAACGTTTTCATTTTAGTCACCTGCCCACATAATACTTAACTTTATTACTTATATTCCACGATCAAAAATAGGCTTCTGTTTTTTGATTCCTCTCCAAAAAGACGTATTATTAAACCGCTAAATTCATAATAGATGGTTTGCATTGAATTGAATATGAAATACGGCCGGGAGAGAAGGTAAGGTTAAAAGAACAACAAGCTTATTATCAAATCGCAATAATGATATCAAACAGACTGTTGAAAAACCCTGCTAGAGTGTTCAGACTTAGGTATTTGTGTGGCTTCACATAGAAACAAAAACAGGAACGAGGGGATTTTTATGACGAATACAGTCTGTGTCGTCGGCAGAGATGTAGCCACTGGCTAGATTAATGAGCACAGTGAGGTGAAAAGTGTGAAGAGGCAACTAGAACTTAATATAAACCCCACAGAAGGAGAACACTAAGTGGCGCCAATAACACGCATTGCCAGTGGGCAGATGAATTGGATCACGTGGACAGAAGACTAATAGTCAGTGAGCAAGTTGAACAACTAGACTCACGTTACAATGTACTCGAGAACATAGTCCAGGAATTTACACCCAGTTCAAAACAGGAAGTTTTGGAAGTATACTTTGACATGTAGGAAGCGTAGGAAGCCAGTAAAGCACGTTCTGATGTACCAGTCTGGAGTCCCGTCTGGGTAGGGAATTTTTACGCCATGGAAATCGGGAAACCAGTCCGTTTAGGTCGGCATGAGTCGAGAAGATTATAAGTAAAAGAATGAAACGCGGGAGTACGTTTTATGATCTGGAAGCGAAGGCTCAGTCTTTTGAATAATTACAAATCTCTTTCACATGGCCTAATAAGTGAACATTACACAATTAAATCTCAAATAGCTTAGAGAAATAATTAAAAGAAAATAAATCTAGAAACTGAAGATGACAAACATGAACCACGAAAATGCGTTGACACATACATCTTAGGCAGCATATCAGTTAGTCGGTGCAATAGGTTGATCAGTTGCTCACTATCTACATTATATTATTTACCACTATCTACATTCTATCACATCACACCCGTTCTAACACCTTCTGGGTTCAATATGTTCGGTCTAATAAAGAACAATCTTCTAAGACGATGATTTGATGACATAGATGCTGTAAGATTACCTGTGATGAAGCAGGTACAACATTATACACCTTAATTTCTGATGGAGAAAATGAATCTCTACCAGCATGTGCAATTTGAACTGCCTGTGTTAATTGATAACCCCACCCATATTTGCTTTATTATCACTATTATCCTCGTCTTTCTACTCTGCAAGTGTGTTAGTGTGTGTGTATGGGGATGTATATATATATATATATATATATAAAGAGAGAGAGAGAGAGAGAGAGAGAGAGAGAGAGAGAGAGAGAGAGAGAGAGAGAGAGAAATTAATATATATATAAATATCGTTGGTATTAAATATTAAACTGTCGTGTGTCCAATTTTAGCCATATGCGTTTTTTAAATATTTACTTTTGCTTGGAATACCTGGCCGTTTTGGTCTAGTATCACCAACTGCTTTAGTATCGTATCACCAACTGCTTTAGATGCCAAGATAACAAGAATTGTCAACGTGTAGTACAATGGTTTTGTTATGGAATGGTGAAACTAATTTTTCGTTTTTTGAAAAAGCAACGTTTTGTATATACGACACTTTGCATCATGGCAACATTATATGTGTTTGTGCCTGTGTGTGAATATGTGTGTGTGTGTTTGTTTATTTGTGTGTGTCTGTTTATTTGTGTGTGTATATGTTTGTGTGTGTATGCATGTAAATATATTTTCAAGAATTGGAATATTCTGCCTATTCCTGACTAACTTGATATCTTTCCAGTCTTATCTTTTAAGGTCTAAGGGTATAGCTCTTTTACATTTCTATTTTCATTTTCTATATTTTAGTTACTGCGTTTTCGTTTTCCGCTTTTCACTTTCTGCGTTTTGTATACGCTGCCTTCTCACTTTATTTGCATTTCTGTTATTAATTTGTTTTTATTCGATATGATATCTGGCTCGCGCCTGAAGAATATGTTTAAGTATTTCTCAACATAGGAGACTATAAGTAGTTATTGAATGCATGTATCATAGCTTTTAAATAAATAATATTAGTGTCTCAACAGATGGAGAACTTTTTTGTCGAATTCTCTATCACGGAATAATATATTGTGTATATATGCAAATAAGAAAAGCAGAACTGAAAATATTAGTATAAATATATTTTTCATTAATATTTTTAATATTTAGCAGAGGTAACTGAGTGACATGCGGTCACTTTCTTACTTCTGCTAAATATTAATATATATATATATATATATATATATATATATATATATATATATATATATATATATATATATATATATATATATATATATATATATATATATATATATATATATATATATATATATATATATATATATATATATATATATATATATATATATATATATATATATATATATATATATATATATATATATATATATATATATATATATATATATATACATATATATATATATATATATATATACATATATATATATATATATATATATATACATATATATATATATATATATATATATATATATATATATATATATATATATATATATATATATAGACACACACACACACACACACACACACACACACACACATATATATATATATATATATATATATGTATATATATATATATATGATGTTAAATAGTGAAAGGCATTAAAAATTCCAACGTGTTCAACAGTTTTTGATCCTCCTGTCTAAAAAAGAGTATACCTGGGACAACTAGAATCAACTAAATCAAAGAAATCAAAATTTCTGCCCTTGTGCTGAAATCAGAGTTCCGAGTTCAAATTCCACCGAGTTCGACATTACCTTTCATCCTTTCAGGGTCGATAAAATAGCTACTAGTAGAGTACTAGGATCGATATCATCGACTAGTCCCTTCCCTCGAAACTTCAGGCCTTCTGATTTTAGTAGAAAATATTATTATTATTATTATTATTATTATTATTGTTATTATTATTGAGTGAGAGAGCAGTGCATGGCATCAAAGTGACACTGGGGTACAAACATACGAAGCCCAATATACCCATCATGACTACCCGTCTGATAAGGGTACACCAGGCACATGCATCCCAACCATATGTGCGCGACATGGTGATCTCATATCAAAATAAACATCACATGACCTCACAGTTAGAATTTTCTTCAGGTCGAGTAGCCCATCCTGCTCAAAAAGTCCCTGAATAAGGTTTGTTTAGGGATGTTGCGCAAAAACACCCATGTTTCCAAAGGGGAATTATTCAAATCCCAAACAATTCCTCTCAACACATGGTTATGATGCTCCCCCACTACCTCTGCTCACCATCAGGGATGCACATATCATCAGCCACTAAGGGACATGCTCAACTGGTTAAGGTCAAACAACTGACAAGCAAATCTGTGGTATTGAGCAGAATATTTCCTGTAGCCCATCTTTTATACCAAGACAAAACAATGTAATGATAACACTTCCAATCAATTAAGATCATTATCATTATCATTATTATTATTATTATTATTATTATTATTATTATTATTATTATTATTATTATTATTATTATTATTAGTTATGGTTTCCTTTCATTATGACTTTATTTCAGCCGCCTTAGTATCGGGCATCTTCCGGAGGCCAGGAGTAGCAAGGGCACTTTTGTTTTGCTATGAGTTATAAAATTATCACCATATTTATTACATTTTAGATGGAGAATGCTTTCCGTGGTGTGTGGGCTGTACCCACACACCAATCTTTTGTAGTCCAGGGAGACTGGAGTTACCAGGGAGTTGCTTAATATACTTCTCAGTTCCCTTCTTTATCATTCTCAACGTACCAATTTCTACTGGTATTATCGTAGTACTATACTTCCACATTTTTGTGATTTCAATTTACAGATCTTTATTGTAAGAAATATTTTCGTATTCCTTTCTTGAGACATGTTGACATTGTGGAACAACTATATATATTAACAGAGATGATCCTTGATCACAATGTCTGGTCGATTGTAGTCAATTTTTATGTATTTTTTTTTTTCGTTTTCCATAGGTTCCATCCCTTATCTCTGGTTTAGATACTGCTCAGGCCACTCATGTTTGACTGCTAATGAATGTGCCGATAGTCGTTTGGCACAGCAGATTAGACAAGCGGCCGATTCATTGTAATCAGGCCATAGCGGAGTACGATTAGGCAATCATAATCACAAAATGTGATTGTAAGAGACATTGTTAAGTTTAAGAAACCGCAAGAGGAAGATATTTTCTCGATTTCATTCAGATTCCTAAAGTCATTTTCGTAACATTATTACGTCACAATGAAATCAACTGTAGTTCATTTTATACTTCCTATGAACTATATACAGAAACCGCTGAAAGATCCGGAAAGCACTTGAATGATAATTATTCACGTATGACTGAACAACTTATTTAAAAGCTAGGGCTAGTCAAGAAATGTTGTCGGTTTTATGAACATTTCTATCTTTAAACACCCTCTGCAACATGCTGGTTGGTGTCATAATATAGTTGCAAAGTGTCCGGCCTGTATCACGTTTACCGGATAGACACTTAAACATGCTCTTTCAGTGCAGAAAGTCTGGGGGTTCCAACCAAAAACCAACAAATATTTTAATAAAAATATTTAAGGAAATGAAAATTTACAAAGTAATAATTTGTTATTTTATAAATTGTATGAGTGCCTAGGACGTGTGTGTTCAAATACTGTATGCATGCATATGCACGGGCGTGGCTCCGCTTTAAGACGCTTGCTTTTCAACCACATGGTTCCAGGATCAGCCCCAAGTGTCTTCTGCTATAGCCTTTGTTAACCCAAACCCTGAATGGATTTGGTAGACGGAAATATAATATAATATACATGCATATGTGTGTGTGACTGAAGGGGATTGAAGAATCAGGAAAATACTAGTATGTGCGCATGTGAGCGACCGCGTGTTTGTCTGCATATGTATTCTATGCACATTTAAACTTACACCCATGCATTTACATATGTTCATGTACCTATGTATGTATGTATGTATGTATGTATGTAGATAGGTAGGTAGGTATCTATCTGTCTATCTATCTATCTATCTATCTAGCTTTCTCTCTCTTTACATATATGTATATATGTGTGTGTATATATACGTATGTATATATTTATATATGTTATATATATATATATATATATATATATATATATATATATATATATATATATATATATATATATATATATATATATATATATATACAGAGAGAGAGAGAGAGAGAAAGAGAGAGGGAGAGAGAGAGACATACAGACAGACAGACAGATACACAGTTAGATAGATGTGTGTGTATGTGTGTGTATGTACTTATGTTTCTCACTCTCTCTATATATATATGTATATATATGGTCGTGTATGCACACGCATGTACACCTTATATCCATCTATCAACTATCTATCTAGATTTCTCTCTTTCCATCTCTATTTTCTTTCCCTCTCTCTCTAAACACACACACATATGTGTATGTATATATAAATCCTCGTGGGTACAAACTAATTACTTTGAGCTTCATTATTTAAAAAGTTTCTGTAAGCTAAATTTGCAAAAGTATAACCTATTGAATAACACGATAACAAAGAATGTCTACAATACACAGCAAGTGTATATGCTTTGAAGAGAGCCAGGATGCTGGAACTATTTTGCACATTGACATTTCTAGACATGGCATAATTCAATTATTTTCATTAATGTCTCTTTTGCGGCACCCTTGAGTAATATCATATTGGAAAAGCATTTCACGTAAACTGTATCTGTTTTCGTGGCGTCCTGCCCAGTTTTCTCTCCTCCCCTTGGGCATGCATCATTTTATGTTAAAACGTTCCAAAAATTGTATTTTAGAATTTATTTCATCTTTAGTTATGTTTAGTAAGAAAAGAATATTTGTTTCTGTTTTTTTTTTCTGCTACTTGCTTTAACAACTTCTTTTTAGATATGTATTTAAGAATAACATGAATGTTATTTCTTTTGATGAATTTTCTCACTATTTTTCTTTTGATTCTTTTCTCAAATTATTTTCTTTTATCAAAGAAAATATTTTTTCAATAACATAATACAATGGTAACTTGTTCTGCATAACCTTTCAATTTCTCTGTTATTTCAAAATCTAACTATTTTTTCTACCATTTACAATATTTCGTCTATGCCGATCAATTATATTTTCTTTCTGAAATTGGTCATATAAATACCAGAAATTATATGGGATCGATTTACTTGAATACACTCCATTGCTGTGATAGATTCTTGGTCTCGCATAAATGCAAGTGTTGCACCTTAGCGCAACGGTTATGCTCATTGTTAGTTGTGACACTGACAAACTAAGCGCTTCCAGTTTCACTTCCGGAGCCAATAACCTTGAAAAACTACGAACTCATATGCAGCTATGTTTTAAATCGTTAGGTCAAAGACTTGAGTAATAGTCATCTATACTGCACGTTGAAGCCTACTTGTTCTCGATTTTGTTATTTTGCAAATGATCTCGATTTGCGGTTAAGATCTCTTCCAACGGAAAATTTATGAATGCAAATTCCCAGTTTATCCATATGTAAGAAACGAGCTGAACCAAATGTTTTTTACTTAAAAAAATGAAGTTGCTTTACAGATTTTGATATCCACTCTGTGAAAGTGCTAACAAATAGGAAAGTTAACAATCGACATTTGATTCCATTCATTTCTCTTTTCTTCTCGATATCCGTGAAACTCTATGATTAAAACAACATCCCAATTCTTAATATAATATATAAGCCTAAAGTTTTAGTATTCTCAGTAAAAAAATCGTATTTCTGATATTATTGAATGCTTGATTTTTTCAATGAACTAAAAAATATATTTCTAAGGGATTATTTCAATATAATGAGAGCCAATTCCAATACATTTATAGTGATCTCATTGCACATGTAAAATCTACCCTTTATTGTCTGAATGTTAATATTTACTTGTAAAAAATAGACAATTCGTTTACTGCGTCGACGGTAACTATTCTTATTGCAGAAGATGGAAACTACAGAATGCCATTCGCATTCTGTGAAGAATACTGCTTTGCTCCGATTTCTCTCAACAGCTTTCTTAAAGTAACAGTCTAATATTAAAGTTGAAACATAGTGAGAAAATTATCGAAAGAAATAACATTCATGTTATTCTTGTGGTGACGCTACACCATTGACTTTGTTTTAAAAAGAGTATTTGTAGATCTGAAAAGAAATTCGCTTACAGAGTGACAGGCTTCTAGAGCTGATTTTAGCTACCTATACTAAATTCAACGGAGAAAACTTCAGTTGTTAACAATATCATAGTGTGTTTTAGGTGCTATACAATTACCCACATCTGATTCAATTATGTCAACTACTACTTCATATTGATCTATTAATTTCATCTAAATGTTTTTGTAGAACAATAAGCGATTCAATATACAGTTACTTGATTCAGAAAGGACGAAACCTAACGTGGAATATAAAGAAAGTACGCAAATATTTTTTTTCTTTTAGTTTCTTGCTAAACCTTTCCCGCCGCCACAAAATCACGAAAATCTGTACATTCTTATCAAATCATGCCTCGAGCATGATAGGTTCTTAACTTGTAGGGTCAGGTAAAATGGATTGCAAAAGTTACAGCGGTGATATTTGAAATTCTAAATATACACCTATAAAAGTAAATAATGTAACAGTTCTTAATTCAACGTTTTGCCTTCGCGGCAATTCTGACTTTTCTTGAAATATTCGAATCAACCAAATTCCGCTCCAATCTGACATACCACTGACATACCCTTTTGCAACACTTCATAGTATCGATTGATTAGTAAATGGTATCGGTCGTGAGAAAGCTTCTCTCATCACTAACATTCAGGTATTAGCCCGACATTATTTTCTGGACTGAGAATGAACACAGAACTTCATATCTACAGCTTAATTTTCACGTCTACACTATTTGTACAACGTCGCATTTGTCGATGATGTTATACATCTTGGGTAAACTTCACAGTAGCAATGTAAATTCGAACGTACTTCAGGTTTACTGTATCGAGTCGGGTATCTATCGCTCTCTTTGCATCTCTAGTCTAGGGTCAAATGTGTATGTCAAGTGAAACGAATTGTGACATTGAGTGTCTATATTGCTCGGATCAGTGAGCCATTGCATTTATTACGACTAAATTGCAGATCGGATTGCACTGTACGTTTATGTAATTGAAATCGGTATTAATAATTTTCCTTTGGATTTAGTTTGTATTCTTAATAATTCTTTAGAATCAAAATTTGTTTCAATATCCAGTCATTAATCAAATATCCTGAATAGCAGCAATAATTGAACGAAGAAATTTGGGGTGGGGAACAAAATCAACAACAATATGACCTCAAAAACAGCAACAATTACAAGAATAACAGTGGTTACAAAAACAACAAGAACACCAAAAACGACATCAACAACAGTTTCAATTATGGCGATGTTTGGGAGTTGGCCTGGTATTAACATGGTTATATCTTTATTAAAATTTAGAAATTCTTTCAACGGGTTTGTATTTTTCTTTTATCTTTGCTACTTGGCCAAGCCTGTAAGAGGCCAGACATTATCTGACTACACAAACGGTGGTCATATTTCTCTGGTTTTGTTTTTGCATTGGTTGTTTTATTCGTAATCAATCTGTAACTTTACAAACGAATAGTTTTACATTGAAGCATGAAATGATAACTCGCTTTTTGAACTGAGAGCATCTATCAGAAAATGCGACAAAGTGAAAGAGAAATGTTGTCTTAAATTCAAAGTTGAATCGGCAAAGAGTTGACATCAAAGCAGAACCCCGGGTGTTCAATAATCTTCACCCCAACTTCACATCGAAGCGACGGTGCCATTTAGAATGTAGTCAAAAAATAATAGAAACTGGAAATATTTAACCTTAATATCTGTTAGTGTAGAAGTGTCTACGTTAACAAGTGTGTGAAATAGTAGAGGAAAGCACAGAAGAAATAAACAGAAATTCACAAATTGATAGAAAGAAAGAAAGCGAGAGAGAGAGAGAGAGAGAGAGAGAGAGAGAGAGAGAGAGAGAGAGAGAGAGAGAGAGAGATGGTGGGACAGAGATATTAATAGTTAAAGGCCGAGAGGAATAGTTAACAAGTGAGAGACAATGATGTATTGATAGTAGAGAGAATATAAAACTGGAAGAGAGAGATGGGAAAGGAGAGAAAAATGAAACAATGGTGGAATGGAAAAGATAAGAAGAGAAAATCAGAGCGGGAGATTGTGGAGAGGAACGACAGCTTATGAATCAATAGATATGGTAGGATAGTTAGGATGGCATCCGATTTAAAAGATAATAAAATATGAGAATTATTGTATAGATGAAGAGTAGGAAAGATTATCTTTGTTAAAGATAAGATGGATAGAGGATAGGAAGGTGGGGTAAATTACAGCAACGAAATTGCCTAACTCGTCAAGAAATAATCAATTGGGAGAGAATGGGAAATTTCAAAAGAACCGCAAATGATATTTTATAAAATGAAACGTCGTTGCCTTTGTATATCTGTCTACTTGTGTATGTGTTCTCTACTTCAAGTGATTAAACATGTTTAATAGTGTAGTATTTAAAATACGGCTGTGTATTATATATATATATATATATATATATATATATATATATATATATATATATATATATATATATATATATATATATATATATATATATATATATATATATATATATATATATACATATATACATACATATGTGTGTCTGTGTGTTATTGTGTATATACTACAACAAAGTGTGTGAATTCGTCTCTAAGATAAAGCAGTAATAATAAGTAGATGAATTAGTGTTATTAAATATTTGATTATATTTCATAGCAAATGAGGGAAATGAAGAAGTTACAGACAATATAAAGATTGGTCGTATTTGTTTCGGAGATGCTTTACTATGATTGCGGATCAAAGAATAAAATATACACGAAATATAAAGCAAAGTAAGATTTACTGAAGTGTAGAAATCTTTCAACAAATAATGTTAATTTATCACATATAAGACTTATGGATACTACTTGGGTACAAAGCGACGTTGACACCATGCATGGAAATATAATTCCCCAAATGTTTTAAAACTCTATATAATATTTTAAGTCCTCAACACATACGCGCACACACACACAGACACTCACATTCATACACACACACTCACGCACAAATTTTATTTTATCTTTCGTTTGGTTCAATCATTGGACAGCAGGGATACTGGAGCACCACTTTGAAAGGTTTAAATCGACCAAATCATCCACAGTACGTATTACTTTTAAGTCCAGTACATATCCTCTCGCTTTTATGCCGAAACTCTATGTTACTACGTCGTTAATATAGCACAACCGGTTGTCAAGCTGTGGTTAAATAGAATAACAAACAGACATACACAAACACAGACATACACAAACACAGACACAGACACAGACACATACACAGACACACATACAAACACACACGCACACGCACACACACACACACACACACACACACACACACACACACACACACACACACACATAGATAGAAAAGTTGATATACGACGGTCTTCTTTCAGTTTCCGTCTACCCAATGTACTCACAAGAGTTTCCAGTGTCCCGCAGTTGTAGTAGAAAACATTGCCTAAGGTGTCCGGCAGTGAGACTGAAACTGGAGCCATATTGTTGGGAAGAAAACGTTTTGTATGGAAACCCACTGCTATCTATCTATCTATCTATCTATCTATCTATCTATCTATCTATCTATCTATCTATCTATCTATCTATCTGTATATATGTGTATGTGTATATATTTGCATATTATAAAACTGACCTCAGTAAGATCTGAACGGTTATAAACACAACGAAGCATTTATCAGACGCAACCTAACCTCCATCTCTGTGCCGAGCAATTTGGAACAAATGTTTTCTGCCTTACCTTTGTGCTTGTGAAGAATTGTGAATTAAATTAATCGGTTGCACGTTTTATGTCAACACACACTCTCACAAGCGCGCACAAATGTACATTTACACATACACTCACACACAAACACCATCCCACACATACGCTCGCAGAAACACATACACGTTTGCACGAACATAATTAAAGCCCATTGACTTGTTGTGTGGAGTTTTCATGGCGTGCAACTGCTTGTTAGCTAAACTGGGTCCCGATTTCACTTCTCTTTAAAAGTGTCTGTACGCTATGCAACCTCAAAGTAAGAGTTCACTGAACTGACCTAAACAAACGGTATCTGTGCTTTTGTGTGAATGTATATGTGGTGTTGTATGTGCGTGTGTGTCTGTGGGCCATTGTATAGGTAATGATAGTTCAGTCAGACAGTAAAAACCTTGCCGTATTTACGTCCATCTGCTATCACGGCAGTACCCATATTTAAATTCTTATCTTCCCTGAAAAATTAACCAAGAACGATATAAACAGTGGTTCAATATAATCGAACAGCAATAAGCATGCCTTCAGTCCAATCACTGAAAGTAGTCAAACAAAATAAAGCACATGGTAGTTATTCTAGCAGAGCCACCTCTGTTCTCTCTATTCTATTCTCTCTCATTTTAATACACGGTCTCTGTATTTCTATTGTTTTTTCATTCTAATTTTTATCTCTTTTTTTACAGCTCTATCTGATTCTTATGATGTCTTTCCCTCTACTGTGTTTTACCTTTTCCACTGATCTCTTTCTCTCTCCATCTCTCTCTCCACCTCTCTCCTTGTCTCTCTCTCTGTGTTTGTCTCCTTATCACCATGTGCTTTGCTCTTTCTCTTCAAACTTCGCCTTTAAGACTAAATCTCGATATTTCACGTTAATAAAATACTGATCTGTTTTGCAATAATCCTGCTGATTATAGCAATATATTTTATACACAGTGTTAAGCAATTCGGCACCAGATCGATTGGCCAAGAAAGTGTCTACAAGTCCTTCGAATATTAGTGCGACATTCTAACAGCTTCATTTAAAACATAGTTTCTACTATACGTTGCTAGTTAGGCCTAGAGTGAATATCCATTATCAAAGGCTGAGACACGTTGATCATCAACGTACTATTCGGACACCATGTTAAGTATACTATGTTTGTAAAGTTCATAGTGCTTTAGTATGAAAGTAGGGTCTAATTGCAAGGAGAATAGAATGGTTGTAATATCTAGGAAGATTAAAGAATACGTAGTGGATCTACCGTTGATTCGTATTCTATTACATTCAGGTATTCACAGCTGCTCCAGTTTTATCTTGTATTTTCTACAAAAATGTGGATATTTATTAAAAGAAAGATGTCTTATAGTCATGTAGAACACGTTCAATTGCAGTGCATTTTAACTTGAGCCAACTGATAAACAAAAAGGAGATTTTTTAGGGTGTGACTGAATTTAAGTAACCGGAAACTGCAGAAGGCGTTCGACGTGCATTTCAGAAGTTTTGAGACTTTTTCAGGAGAGACAGTTAGAATTTGAAAGAAGTATAAAACCCTAATCTACTTCCAAGTAGGATCCTTTGAATTTAATGCGTCTATTGGCGCACTCCAACTACTACGTGAAGACCCTAATGAATGTATCCAAATTGTTGATATCCAGAACACCTTGTCACAGCCTCCTGCATCATCTTAAGGTTTTCCTACAAATTGGAGGACAGACGACACCGGGAGCAAGGTCCGAGCTGTAGAGAGGGTGAATGACAGATTCAACGTCGAATGGTTCGTAACCATACTGGAATTGTGGAATGGCGTACAAACGCGTGCACACACACACACACATATTTACACAGATGTATGCCTATATATATATATATATATATATATATATATATATATATATATATATCTGTGTGTGTGTGTGTGTGTGTGTGTGTGTGTGTGTGTGTGTCTCTGTGTGTGTGTGTATGTGTGTATGTGTGTGTTTGTGTATGTATAGGGACATATGTATAGCCGTACCTGTGTTCTAAGTCAACCGATGTTGGTGTGTTTACGCCCCCGTCACTTAGCGGTTCGGCAAAGGTGGTGCTCCAGCATGGAGTCAAATGACTGAAACAAGTAAAAGAGTATATATCATATATGTGTATATATGTATATATATATTTGTATGTATGTGTATACACACACACACACACACACACATATATATATAGATACATATATATATATGTACACATACATATAAAACACACACACTCACACACACACACTCAAAAACTCACACACACACACTCACACACACATACACACACATATGTATAACTGCATAGAATCGTTTTCTGATCACGAAGTACAACACTCTGAATGCCCGGCAATGTCTAGCACTTAAATTTCTCACACACTTGATAGTTTTCAAATTTTAAATATCCTTACAATGCTAACTATTAACCACATTTTCCTTTAGAACCACTGCAACACAGGCCGCACAGTAAAACAAATATTCCCACGCATATGCATATCGCACAGCCCGACACACACTCATTCACCTCCAAGAGCATATATAGAATGGTTGATACACGGACACGTTTCTCAGTCTATTCAATTTTTCAATTAGATCTCTAGAGTTCTTTCCAACTACATCCACTCTTGTGTATTAAATGTATTAATTTAGTGAGTGGATCTGAATAAATATTTGAAATAATTGACAGAAAAGATGAAATCCTATTGAAATTTTGGAGGACAACATCCTTTCTTGGGAACACGTATGTCTGCTTGAACGTAATGCAATTAGTTGAGATAGTTGTCGATAGAAAAAGTAACTGCTACGTTCTGGTGTCCCTATATCCACTAATACTGACGTTTTGGAAAAATAAATCTAAGAATCTAAAAATAAAAATAAATCTAAGAATTCTAAATAGACACACACCACAGAAACACACACACACACGCACACACACACATGCATCACACATAATCACGCACACATTTTTATGAAGATACACAGTCATATATATGTATATATATATATATATATATATATATATATATATATACATAGTTTATATATTCCTCAGGAAATAATTTCTGGATTTCAGGTGCGCAGACATCTGAAAAATTTTAATCTATAGTACTGGAATACTATATGGTCCGCAAAACTTGTTCACTTGTGGAGCTTTCCGTGATCGTCACCTGATTCTATGAAACTATACACTTCCACTACAATTCTATCTGTCTGTCTTTCTCACTGTATGTATGCCTGTATATGTGTGTTTGTTTATACATACATACATACATAAGTATATATATATATATATATATATATATATATATATATATATATATATATATATATATATATATATATATACAATATAATATTATATATTATATTATATACATATGATATAGGCGCAGTAGTGGCTGTGTGGCAAGTAGCTTCCCTACCAACTACATGGTTCCGGGTCCAGTTCTATTGCGTGGATCCTTGGAAAAGTTTCCTCTACTAAAGCCTCCTGTCGATCAAACCTTTTGAGTGGATTTAGTAGACGGAAACTGTTTGCTTGTCTGTGCTTGTCCCCACCCATCACCTGACTACTGATGTTGGAGCGTAGCGGTTTGGCAAAACAAACTGATAGAATAAGTACTAGTCTTACAAAGAATATGTCCTGGGGTCGAATTGTTCGACTAAAGTTGGGGTTCCAGCATGACCGCAGTCAAATTACTGAAACAAATAAAAGAATGAAAGAATAAAAGAATATGTATATAAAGAGAGAGAGAGAGAGAGAAAACGCGAGAGTGCGTCAAATGTGAGGAAGAAATATTGCTAAATTCTTGCACAATTAATTTCAACATTTTTGGAAGCAAAACGGATTCTATCGGTACTGCGAATTTGTAACACAAACGTTTCTGTATGTGATATACATGCAGCTAAGCATGTATATCTATGTATGAGCTAATGCATAATTTATATATTGGAGTAACAATAACGCACTTATAATAGAAATACATATGTATGCGTTTAATTGTTTGTACACGTACATGCTTGTGATAATTCTCTTTCTCTCTCTCTTCCTCTCTCTCTATCACACACACATGTATATTAGTATGCATATAAAAGATATATATAATAAGATTCGTATATAATATATGTATATTCTCATATACACCTTTGAGGTGTTTCAGGCACATATGAACGTACACCGAGAGATGATCACTTCTTACACGTTTGCCAGTTTGTAAACGAGCTTTTTTTTTTTCTCAATATTCTGTGATTTATTCTCTATCATTTGGATTGCTTAATTTTCTTTGTTATGTGTCATTCTTTTATCGTCTGCATTCTTTTGCTCCAAGTTTTCACTTACCTCATTCTCTTCACTGAATATGCTTTTGCTATACACAACATGTACTTTCCACTGCAAAGAAGCCATTTTTTTTGTTTTCTTTTAAACAACTAATATATCTCTATTTGCATCGACACATGCCATTCCTTGTTTTTAATCCTACTGCTTTGTTTTCAAGTGAGGAGGGGGTTCTTTTTCGTTGCTTGTATTGTTATTGCTATTCTTTTGAATGTCTTTTTTGCTAGCTATATGTATATTTCATTTGGAATGCCACAATCAAAGCACGATTGATAATTTCATTCTTAACTACAGCTTTACAACATTTTCATTCCTTTCCAGTATGTTTTTCTTTTTCTGATAATATATGTATTGTGTATTGTGTGTCCCTTCTTTTAATTATCACTTTCCTTTTGTAGGCGGGTTTATTTCCCAAAATACATGATTTACATTTTAAAATTTACCTTCCTTATTTTAAGTCACTTCACGTATATTTCTCCAGATACATTGATATCCATAATACTAAATTCATTATTCGATATTGAGTTACTTTCTACTTTCCCTATATGACTTTTTATATCCACATCAACTTTTCATTCTTTATTTTCCTTCAAAGAAACTCTCACAAATTTAAACACTTTAGTTTTGTAATATATCAATTGGTATGAGGATTCCATTGCCTACATGTGTTTTGTTTTTACGCTATTCACTTTCAGCCACCAAAAATATATCATTCACTCAATATCATTATACATTAGCATTAATCATGTAACATATCGCTTCTGGTGCACATTTTCATTACGAGCTTGATAGAAGAGAGTTTATTTGTATCCTGGACAATTTTCAGAGATAGCACGACTACTATGATATCATATATTGTATTATGACCAAATATCACTATTTTAGTATTTTATTTTCATGTAGAACAAATTCGTATATCTAGACAAATCGCTCCTCCTTATCTGCGACGAATCAAATGATTTCAGACGAACTAATTACTTGAAACTCTGTATCGAATTTAAAAAAAAAAAAAAATCAGTTTTGCTATTCAATGTTTACAACGAAAATCTACATCGAAAAAATGCACTTTAGTCATTTAATGTTTACAATGGATATAGCATGGAAAGAACTGTATCTAAACTATATTGTATATATTTACAACTAAAGAGACACAGCAATTCGGGAATTATTTTGATACCTAAACAGAACACGATTTTATTGATGGGATACGAAACCATTCATTTTCTATCACTTGCTTATAGTCTTGCGCACCCGGCACACTGTATTTCATAATCACAAACCGATTCTAATATAAATATTTACACAATAATCTGAAGAACAAAAATAGATAGATAAATAAGCAAATAAAAATCGTAAGGGGAAAAGGAAAAGTATCTGTGATTTGTGCCTCGGACCGTTTACAAGATAGTGAAGAAAGTTTATGTGGGAAAATAATCTGGTTGCTAGTGTATAATATCCAATTTAACAATGAGTGTAGGAATTAGGAATACAACAATGTAGTATTTTTGTAAAGAAGAAGTACTATTGTCATTAGGTACAAGCGTATGAGCACAGAGAATCTATTTATGATCATAAGTTCTTTTCCTTGTGCGAAAGGAACCAACGCATTCATCACTAATCGATGAGAGAAATAATAGTTAGTCACCCTGAGGAGATTTTGAATAGAGCACTTACAGATAACGCCAGAGAAATGCATACAAACATGGAGGCAAGCAGTGGAAGGGAGACAACCGTTCGAATTCCTAACGTAACTCGACTTGAAACAGTAAACGCTTAACAAAATAACACTATGACTCGAAACTACAGCCGAAATGTAAACACATGTAGATCTGTAAATAGACAAACAGGGTTAGTATCGATAAAATTCTTTGTAGTTGTAGGGGGAATAAAATTTGCCACTAAACATTCAATGTCTGTGGGAAAATAGAGTACAGGGGGAATTTCGCACCTTCATATTGGAACATCTCGACAAATTTCAAGGCGAGACTAGCAAATCATTTAGCTTCAATTAAGAATAAAAGGAAGTGCATAGCATGAGCTTTAGTCTATTGTGTGTTTATCTGGTCCCTTAAGAAGATAATTATTTACTTCAATATAGAATGAGAAATGATAGGCGTAGCAGTACCTTACGCAATCGGGGTGGGGATATAATTCATCCACAGCAGAGATATTTCAAATATTCCATATTTTCTCGTCTAAACAACAATTGCTATATAGGAGGAGGAACAAGCCCTTACGTGTCCTCAACTTTACAGATGTGCATTCGAATACTTCTACAGAAAGGGTTTTTAATGAAGCAAGCACCATGGAAATAGAAGGTACCTCAGTTTACATGATAAATTTTAGTGTGAAATCAAGTTTGCCTGTGTCAAGTAATAATCAGTATTCTCCATGGCTAAAACTATATATTTGAATATTTTGCAATACTTATAGGACGACGAAAGTACACATTCTTTGCACTCCAACACAACAAACATCCACCCAATATAATGCTTGGTAAACGTACATACTCTTAGTGGATGGACTATGTATAACATTTCGAAAACAACAAATACCCAGTTGAAGTAACTGGGTGCAGATGCAAATACAAGATGTCCATGCAATAGAAAGTGCTTCGGACACATTTAAATCAAATATAATGTACAATTGACTGTAGAAATAGAGAATATGCAGATGTGCTCATCTCCGCCTTCATTGTATTGTTCTTGAATATACAATCGGCAAAATATTTATAATCCAGTGAAGCTAATCCAGGATTTACACATTCGATGAAATACACTGTAACACGATGAAATACACTGTAACTGCTTACTTCAAGTAATCCTAGTACTTCTTTACCGCTCATTGTTATTCGACATAATCTGGATTATAACTGAGTGCCCGAACGGTATACCTAGGATTCTATTTCCTTATATATATATATAAGGAAATAGAATCCTGGGTTTACCGTCGAGTATGCTAAAACTATGGGAATTAGTCGAATATACTGTATCTGTAAGTGGAAATGACCAGCCATGTCACTCACAGTGTCACCCACGTTTATCCATAAACTTAGGCGAATCGCTAGAACATCCTGGAAATTTCTTCCCATAACGCATTAATTCCTGAGTGACAGTTCATTGGTGAAAGCAATGTAGAAAGCGAAAGAGAGAGAGGGGGAGATAGAAAAGAAGAGAGAGAGACTGGTGTTATATTTGTACGAGTAGTAGCTATTGTTTGACTACTAGCCCATCTATTGAGTTCTAATTGAAAGGATGCTGGAGGGTTATAGAACAATGTATTACCTCCTGCTCAGTATTCATATCACCTTTTATCATCTTCATTTGTACTAAAACATTATATGTACGATGTGATATAGCAAACACTAAACGTTTCGGCTTTAACACACTAAATGCTCATGCAAACATGAAACTCTAAATCATGACTGTTAGTTACTATTGTTGCTGCGGACGCATGAACGGTAAATTATTCCTCTGGTACTTCATCTTAAAATGTAGAGATAAATCTAAATAGAGCAAGGTGTGTTACAGGTTCACCACAGATTCTTATTTCTTTATTGTCCACAAAGGCAATAAAGCCACAGATTCTGCCATACATCATCCTTCTGAAGATATAATTAATCAAAACAAGTATTATTTGTTTTTTTTTATTTATGCTAGACATCTATGTCAGAATAAGATTTCATTCTTATAACTAACTATATGAAATCCTATTATCTCCAACATTGTAGCTTAAATTTGATGCTACTCGAACTGGAGTCTTTGTATATACAGTTTTATACACAATTACTTAGTTCAATATTTCGTATAGAATACGAGTCACAAATTAGATTAAATAGAAATTATTAATTTCAGATTGACATCCCTTCAAATTTCGAAATTTTCTAACATGATATATATGCAGCTCCCCACATATGCAAACGATAAGACATAAATTTGTTGGATGAAGAAGACGTTCAAATAATGGCTTTAAATAAATAAAATATATGAGTTCAAATTTGTGTACAAGGCCGACAATTTTGGGGGAAGGGGCTAGTCAATTACACCGACCCCATTGATTGACTGGTTTTTATTTATTGACCCCGATAGGTTAAAAGGCAAAGTCAATCACGGCGAAATTTGAACACAGAACCCCAACATGAACTACTACTACTACTACTACTACTACTACTAATAATAATAATAATAATAATAAGAAGAAGAAGAAGAAGAAGAAGAAGAAGTAGAAGTACCGAGTAGAACTGTTACAAAAGGTTTGCCTCCTTGGCACAGCCAGAATAATCCGGAACGTATTAGACAGCTGAAACGAACAAATAGCATGGTAACGTAGGCTGCAGGTATTAAGTCCGCTACGCATGCAAGACTCCAGGAGCTCCAGCAAAATCAGTGAAGAAGAAGAAGAAGAAGAAGAAGAAGAAGAAGAAGAAGCTTCTGCGCTGAATAACAACATGGATGTGCTACACCGGGCTCCCCATTCAAAAACAAATCTAATCCAATAACATCGATGGAATTAGATAAAGGAACCTGTGGAAGATTTGAAGGAAGGGTTTTTTTTTACGAAAATAATAATTAAAAAAAGAAAAACGAAATTTTACTGCCATAGAACACGCAGTTTCTCCTATGGTGTGTTCGGGGTGCTGGTCGTCTTTAGTACTTAAGCCGATTTACAATGCATCTAGGCTACCCGTTGGTTTTCAATATATCTAGGAAGATTGTAGAGTGGGTCACCTTGCCCTCTGTCCTGCTGCACTTTCTCTGGATGCGTGCAAGTTCATTTCTGGCGTAACCTATTTTGGCACCGAGTGGAAGTGCTAAATTGTACTGGAGAAAGATATCCCTACTGGCTGCTTTCCAGTAGAACTCGGTATGGATCTCCCCTTTTTCCATTATAATAATCCTTTTATAATAGACACGAGGTCTGAAATTTGGAGGAGGGGACCCCACCGTTCCACTGGTACTTATTTCATCGACCACGAAAAGATGAAAGGTAAAGTCTATCCAGGCGGATTTTGAATTCAGAATGTAGCGACGGGCGAAATACTACTAAGAATTTCGTACATCGTGCTAACAATTATGCCAGATCGCGTCCTTATTCATAATTGTAATAATGATAAACAAGTGACAGAAAAATTGCACAACGAATATAATAACATAGCTGATATAACTATAGTTTCAATAGAACTTATTCGTATTGTGATGTATACCAAGTTTGAGTAGAACTGATTATTGTATCTTCAGATATTCTGAATTAGGACTCTAATTTATGATATACGCATTACAATCATATATATGTATATATACTACTTGATCTCGCGTAAGTATTCTACCGAAGTACATTTTACTCATTAAAATAAATTCATTGTAATCAACGATCAGTTCTGAGAAATTAAACGTATACTCATACACCATTCCTGTTGTGCCTATGCCGATATTATTTTATTGTTTTTCAAGTACAGTGCTTTCGGGGTAGTGATTAAGTAGACCTATCCTTGTACATCGTTCCCATTGTGCCTACACCGCCTATTTTTCATTGTTTTTCATATAGAGTGCTTATAGGATAATAATGTCAATATTTTTCTAAGGCAGATAGATGTGATTCGACATAGATTGAGTTACTATTTCTAGTAAATCGATTGACCATGTAGATTTTTATTTGTGACTAGTGGATTCTTAAAATGAACTATTTCATATTCACTATAAAATTTGAATGCACATTGGGACAGCCAGACATTGCATTGCATAAATCTTCGAGTCTCGTATCTGATTTTCATTTGCATAACATTCTTTTGTCTGTAATAATCTTGTCTGCATTGGAAATGTTCTTTCAAAATATTACATATTGGAGCAAATAGTAGCTGCACATACATCAACATGAATTTACTTGCGGAAAATATCCTGCCTGCATTTTGCGTCTTTTAATTTTAAGTTTGAAAGTTAAAATTGTAACTTGCTAGAATGTATCTGAATATTAATTAGCAAAAGTTAATAATTATGTTACTTGTACAATGTACTGAGGAAACGAACAAATACTGGATTTAATAAATCAAAAGCAACGGAATAATTTGGGAGTTAAGGATATGAATTAAAAAATTTCAATTTGTTATTCACAACTACTGCAAAAACCGAGAACAATCTTCCAGATAATGCTATTTGAAGATTTACAGTCCGTACCCTGGTGTTTAATATTACAAACACTAACTTGTGGTTGGTAATTTTTGAAATAAATTAATCACTTCTACATGAAAACGTGACATGCGTTAAGTTTTGATTGCTCTTCAGGAAAAGAAGTCAACCTCACGTTGAAGGAATGGTTTAGATTTCAATTTGATAGTTGGATGCACTGGTACAAGTCTATGAATGTCTGTGATGATGATGGAGATATTGTCGATGAGTGCAGTAAAGGTCAAAGCGAAGATAAATATGAAAACGAAAAGGATGCTATGAATATTTTCGAGGTAAGACGTAGTAGAGATGTAGTAGAGATGTTAAGCCATGGTAAAGAGAATACTTTCGGTATTGCAGTCAATGTTGTTGCTGATAGTAATAGTTTAGTCTGCTTTTGGGGTTGATGATGATTATTATCGATATATTTTTTACAAAACAAGTACTCTGGGTATGGTTACCGATGGAAGTAATGAATGTAATGCCTTGGATGCTATTTGTGGATGCTGTAATGCTTTCTGCTTTAGCTGAAGTACCTACTCTTTATTGTTTTTCATGTTGAATGTTGTGTAGCACTGTTTAATTGAAGGATTTAGGAGATGAGGTTATTGTTGTTATTAAAGGCTTTTAATTATTTCGTTGCTCCTGGTAGGAGTCACTAAACATTGACATCATGATTCGGTTGTTGCTGCTCTAATGAAATTAGCATTAAAAAAATTTCGATTTAGATTCCTTAACGAACCCTGGTTGGGCAATGGCATTTTGTCGGAATGCATTAAATGAAAGATTAAAAAGAAGTTAATTTTATCGGGTCAAAGGATGCATGATTAGAGACCATGGGTCAATAAGTAAAGCAGCCAAGGCATCTATATCATGCAAGGCAGTCAAACAAACGCATAAATTCAGCACAATTACTTTAATGCAATTCATTCTATTTCTCCCCGAAGAAGAACTGTTTCCAATTTGTGTTCAATTCATCTTCCTACCCTGCATCTCTCATTTATTCATCCTACAGCATTTACTTTGAAGTGAATTGTAAAGATAGATAAATGAATAAATGAATAAATTGATAAACAGTCGCAAAACTATTAATTATTATTCTTATGGAACTGAATTTAGATAAACTTGTATCTCAATGTATGGCGGATAGAGCAATAAATACATAGTTATGTCATATACAACTCTCTTGGGACCTATTCAACGATGAATTTGGATCGTAGTAGTTAATCAAATTGATCCAATTAGCTTATACGCTTCAAAGATACAAGAAGAAATATTGCTGTTGATTATTATTTTATTTTACTTTTACATGACTCTCCTTCTCCACCGGGACCACCTAATAATGTTTTCCGTAATGGAAAATAATCTTCTCTCTAGGATCGACTATGGAATATTACAATGTGCTGTCAAAATAATACAAAGATATCGTAGTAATGGATTTACAATATATTAGATAAAAGAAAGCAACATTGCTAAATATTTGTAAAATGATATTAGAACAACTTTCTAATAGCTTTGTAGAATTCGAAATATATTAATTATTTGTATTATTAGCGAATGAATGATCCGTTATTGTTAAACAATAAGTCAATTGTTATTGGTTGAATGAAAAGCAACAACAATATAAATGAAATCACTAATTGCAAACAAATTTCTTTCATTTTATGTTAATTAAGAATATTGAAAGTCGGTAGTGGAAAGATATTAAGGGTTTTAATACTATAATGATCAATTCTTTCCGAGTAATGGAAATGAACTTTTCTAACAAAAACATTGGCTGCAGATTTATTATTGTGATAGCTTAATGTCATAGCTACTCGTTATTTTTCGCCTACAATGCATCTAGGATTATATATACAGCAGTGTCACACGTAAATAATGTAGTTCACTGAAGGAAATTCGATTCATTGAGATTAGTTATGTAATTAGCAAACATACATTCTATCTCGGGTCATTTAAAATAGAAAACAATAACCAAGAAAAATGATTTAGAATATGTCAGTCAAAAAAAAAAAAAAGTGCTGGGATACAAAAACAATGCAAATGGGAACAGAATGATTGTACCTCTATTGCCAACTGGTGACAGCAATAGAGGTGTTTCTGTTTTCGAATTCTTCAGTAAAATTCGTTACAGTAAGATTAACTACTTTTGGAAATGTTTAACAGTAATTCGCAAATATGACTCGGTTCAAACCATGGTGCATATGAGCTAAACTGACGCTCAGTCTAGTAATAACCACATCACACCACATCAGTTATTCGGCGATTTGCTAAATAGAAGGTTCATGTAATGCAATATCTGATTTGTCCAAAATTAAATAATTGCTTGGAACAGCAGTGATTTATATAAAATTCTAGTTCAAATTATGAGAAGCGTTTTACTGAGTTTGCTTATGTTGCGACAGTGTTATACATAGGTGTGTTTGAGCCATTCATAATATCACGGGGAGTAATGGCTTTGTGAGCCTGGAAGAAAATACAACTGAATCTATATTAAATGCAAACGATTTCCATCATAAGGGAACATTGTCAAATGGCGAATATGCTTGCTGTGTTCCGTAAAAAAATTGCCTGATTCATGTGAAGCTTCTGAAATGGTAGATATCAGTAGATGTGCCAAGATGCTATGAAATTTGTGCTGACCCTTTTTATAGAGACGAAAAAACAAACGCCGGTAACGATGTGTATGATTTATCGTTCGAAAGATTAAAACTTTCAGAGAAAAGCCATGACAAAATATTCATGTGCGACTATGATATCGAAACCAAAATACAGTCGCTCCAATATGCTAAATCATCGTCGAAGAGACACAAGAAAAAAAAAATGTTTGAAACCCTCACATATGTAGGCTACGGAAGTAGATCATCTCCTTTTACTGGAAAATTACCCTGCATCAGAAATTTGTTTCATGTGAACAGATGATTAATAAAGACTTTGACTTGAATAATCTGAAGCGTTTGGAACAGTCAGAGAGATGGAAGTGGATTGAAGTTTACATATGGAAATAATGGATGCTACACCATGATAATGCATCAGATAACATTTTTTTAGCAAAGTAAAACATTAGGAGCCGTTCTTCACAAAATCTCTCCGTCCTCCAGATTTATCCACTTCGGACTTTTATTTTTCACAAAAAAAAAAAAAACGCCACCATCCTCAAGTGTTGATGAATATGCGCTTTGAGAATCGTGCTATACTTAAAACTGGGTTGCTGGATGCATTTCGAAACTAGGAAAAATTCGTTGGATCGATGTATCACAAGTGGAGTGGGGACTAGGTTGAGCACCAGTCTAATGAAAGAGTATATCTATATTTCTTTTTAATTGCTTATCTTATATGTAGGTCATTCTCAGATAGAAATAGAAATATTGTAATGAGACAGAATATAAATATCAGCAAAATGCCTATGGAAATTACCTCAAAGGCTTATCCAACAATTAAGCTCACAGTCAATAGGATTTCACCTACGTAATATAAGGAATACATAACTTCGATTTACTGAATTAATTCATACGGTCAATAGACAAATACCTTCTCTAGTGATGATTGGAATCTGAAGCAATAAGTTAGCTATCGCCTACAGTATACACAAAATTGAATCTTTGATGAAATGACATTTGTCAAGTGGGATCTTGTCTTAAAAAGCAATGCGTTCTTTCCAATTTAAAATGGTAAGAAGGTTTCAATAAAATATAGTTCCTATTAATAGAAAATCATGTAACAATGTCAAAAAGTGCATCGCTGTCTTGAACTGTTCAACGTTTTTACAATACTTGATAAACATTATATAATTCTTATCGGAAATTTTCTCCTTGACCTAAAATGTACCATTATAGAAAGTGACTACTAAAAGTAAATTGCCGTTCACAAAGAAAATTAAAGGCCGTGAGCTGGTAGAATTGTTAGCGCGTCTGTAAAATTTGCGTTGCCCTAGTATTTCCTGTTGCATTTTAAGTTCAAATCCTGAAACTGTCTAACAAGTGATGCACAGTCAGATTTAGCCGACTTGAGAATTAAATAAAGAAAAAAATATTGAGGTGTCATGCAGTAGAATTGAACTCTAAACTACAAAGATGCAGAATTCACTGCTTAACTGTGAAGAAATGAGTTGTGTAATTTAATAATCTGATGTGAGTGAAATTTAAAGCAAGAAAATATTTTACTTTTGCTCTTCTCCATGACGTTTGCTTCGTTCGATATCCAGATGAAACATATTCACTTCTTTTTATAGTTTGTGGTCAAAGTTGTATGCATTAGAATTACCAGAGGAGAAATCAAAATAGTTTATGATGTTTCATTATGACCCATTATGTTGTATGTTCTGTTCTCAAAAGCGGATTTACGTCTATCATTCATCTCACAGGTATCGTAATAATAGTTGGTTTACAACTCTTATCTTTCAAATTACTTAGAACGATGACACACTCAGTACATATTTAGATTTCCGTAAATGTCCTTCTATGTTACGCGATACTTTTGGGAATGTACTTTGAATACCCGCTTCACTTTTTAAGCTCCCTTAAACCTCTTCATAAATATATAACAGGGCATATTCACTACTGCTGAGAGCGTTGTCCATGGTTAACAATAGGAAGCTCTAAAAATAGGATGGGTGTTTTTTTTTGCTCCTATATTGTAGTTATACACAATTAATTCCAAATATCTGACGTACAATTCTTCTTTAGTATTTTATAATGGAGTTATATACAACATTGGGGGATCCAATCAATTCAAAACTAAATGTCTATCCGTACGAATATCAACGTATTAATAACAGAATCCTTATAAAGCACAATCACGAAGAGCTGCAGGTCATTTTAATATATTTCATAATGCTTATTCACGTTTATATCAAGAAATTAATATTAAAAAAGTGTCTTAGCAGATTATCCGCATTGGAGGTACACACCTTCATGTTCAAATTCAAATCCATGATCATTCTGTTCAAAAGTAAATCATATTTTTTTCTCAAGTGAGAGGTGTATACTTGATTATTTATCAACAAGATGTCTCCCGGACAGTCTTGTATAAACACGAGTTTCGCTGCATCATCGAAGAGGCATAAAGTAGTTCGAACTTTTACCATATTCAGACCTCATAAAAATATTATGCATATATTGGTAAGGCTAAGTTGCGAATTATGGAATTTTTGATCGGATATGTCTCAAGGGTTTTTCAAGATATTGTGTTATATCACTAACTCCGATGGATTGTTCATACTCAAATAATATTGGGTCATAGAAAATATTAACTGCACAAAATAAATTTCTGCATTCAGACACATGCACATATATACACACAGACTTGTACATAAAAGACATGCAAAAAAAAAAAAATAAATAACATCCAATCATACACATAAACAAAACACCATGATAAGCAAAACACACACACACAAACACACACACACACACACACACACACACACACACACACATACACACACATATTATTCGACACTTATAAGTACCTGGACACTCGGCTGAACATGTATTCCACTATCTGTCTTAAACCTGGACATTTATCCTATCACCCGTCTTGCGATCAGTCAAAGATCCACTTTGTCCAAATCTTCGTGACTTTTCCGACTATCTTGCACATTTTAATTCTTGCTTTTTCCACTAACATCAATTAGTGGTAAAAAAAATTCCTGTTTGTACCACTCACTAATATGAAGATAATATTAAAAACGTTATTTCAGTCAAATCTTACCATTTATCTGACGTTTCTGGCGAATATGGTCGCCTGTGATTTTGTCCTCCGGCAAACGAGAGAGAGAGAGAGAGAGAGATAGAGAGAGAGAGAGAGAGAGAGAGAAAGAGACAGAGAAACAGAGAGAGACTGAGAGGAGAGGGGGAGAAAGAGTCTACATATGTACATAAATATGCATGCATATATGTATATGTATGTGTATGTATATATATATGTATATCTATATACATACATATAAATATATATATATATATATATATATATATATATATATATACAGAGAGAGAGAGAGAGAGAGAGAGAGAGAGTGAAAGAGAGCGGGGGAGCTATATGTATATGTATATATATATATATATATATGTATGTATATCTATGTATACATATATAGATGCTCGTGTGTATGAGTATAAACACATTATACATAATCAGAGATACAGACAAATTGAGAGAGAGAGAGAAAGGGAAAAAGAGGGAGCGAGAATATGCATAGGTGTGGGTGTATGTATGCGCTGAATGTGTGCGTGACTATTTCCCCAGATAAGAAAAGAGCATAGCCTAGTCGAAGACAGAGAGAGGGAAGTTTTGATTGAATAGTAGATAATAGATATGTCGGAGATTGATTAGCCATCTCAATAAATAGAGTGAATTACATTTTCTCCCAACTATGTCCATTTTATTGGTTTTCAATATGTACTAATCTAATAACATTTTTTAAAAAACATTGACGGCTTATTTTATCTTTATCATTTACTAGAGTGAAGTACAATTCTACGCGATATATTTCCCGTCATTAAACTATGAACATTGATCAATTACTTTTGAAATGTATATGATTGGAACAGTTTTCAAGATTAAAGACATGTTATAGGAAACATTTTTAAAAACGTTATTAATGGAATTTGATTAAAGCTAGTAAAAAATAAAAATGATAATAATAATTGTACTTGTTTTGATACTGTATTAGACCTATATATAGCGCACTTAGAAATCATCTCTTTGTAGATATCACGTGAATGCTCATTAAATGATGTCAAACAAGTAATGAATAATTTAGACGACAAAATATATGTATCAATAACTATATATTTCGATATATTTATAAATCAATTAATTAAAGCTATTCACGATTTTAAAATTACAATTTGCATATGTTGATTCCCATTTGTTTGATACTGTCTACACTTTCATGTATCTCTTAATCTTTTCATGTCTATACATTTAGAGAGTTCCGACACATTAAGTGTTTCCCTTTTTACCGTGCCTCATTCACCAGACCTATTTCTCTCTCTGACACACTTTATTTTTGAATAGAACACAATCTATGTTCATGATTTAAAAAAAAAAATAAGGTTAAAAAAATCTGTTGATAAGTCTGAGCACAAGAAGTACAATAATTATGTCTGAAAATGTGCCGTACTCATGATTCATTATTTACGAACGTTTATCGCTTAACGATTGGTTACGATTTCAATGCAAAATATCATTGCATACTATTCTATTAAAAGTGTACCTGATGATTTTGCTCATACATGCATACATAGCTGCATACATACATACATACATACATACATATATTCATACATACATACACACATATGTATATATATATATATATATATATATATATATATATATATATATATATATATATATATATATATATATATATATATATATATATATATATATATATATATATATATATATATATATATATACGTATGTGTATGTATCTATGTATATATATATATATGAATGTATGTATGTATATGAATATATATGTATGTATATATGCATGCATGTATCTATCTATCTATCTATATATACACATATATATATATATATATATATATATATATATATATATATATATATATATATATATATATATATATATATATATATATATATATATATATATATATATATATATATATATATACATATACATATATACACACGCATATCTTCTACTTGTGTTCATTCATGACAGAATCACCGCGATCGACAACGATTAAAGAAAGCGCACTGCATGTAATATGATTTTCATTATTTAGATACGTGTAAGTTATATATGTGCGTCGAATGTTTGCATTGCTTACCTATTTCTATCGTATAACACCAAACGTGTTGGTATTTGCGGCCGTGACACTAAACTTATGAAAGTTTTTGCAAAGGAAAATCAGCAACATAAGAATTAAATACCTATGTATTACCGATATTTAACAACAGCATGATATAAAAGTTTTGAATAAGAATTTGTCAGCTTATAGTAAGTAGTTTTACATGATTACTATTCCTCTCCATAACGAAGTGATCCCAAACTTTTTATTTCTGGGCCGCATTTTCAGAATGAAAATTTGCTCGCGCCTCACCAAATTTTATGTGATGAAAACTACATCTAGAAATAAAACCAAAACCCCACTAATTGTGCGTATATAACATAAATAACTCATAATATGATTAAAGTACACGAATTTAAAGAGAAGTGTAAGCTTGGTTGTGACGAGTAATCTTCTTTATATTAGACTTAAGTTGAGATAAAGCCTTTCTAATTTTTGGTTTTTGATATTTGTTGTCAGAACTGAAAATCCTTGTCGCAGCAATACATCGTGGAGATCTGTAGAAGAATGTAAAAGAATCTCTTTGAAGAGATACGTGGATATTGTTTCTAGTTGTATATCCAAACAGAAGAAAAATACTGTTTTAAACTTTGTAATCATATTTATTTTTGACATGAATATTTTGAAACTGTTTCTAAATTTCTGTTTGTTTTTTAATCATTCCGCCTCACCTGCTATCCTCTTTCGCCGCACCTATGACGTGCGTGGCACCCTTTGGGAGCCACTGGCTAACACAACAGGACACTTTTCAAATGTATTTGACTATGTACCTCACACGCACACATGCATACTAAGACACCACATGTGTGTTTTCCGCTCTCTCCATTTTTTCAACTCAATCCGATCTGCCGAAGAGCGTAGGCTCGAAAAGTCAAAGACTTTTCCATTCTTCCCGAGCGTCAGACTAGTACACCTGCTTCCTGATTTCGTCTTTTGTTTTCTGTAAACAATGTGTGTGTGGGCCTGTGTGTATGTCTATGTATATATAAATATATATATATATATATATATATACATGCCTGCACACACACACACGCACACACACACACACATATATATATATATGTATATACAAATAAAACAGAAAATATTTATATATACACACATAAACATTCACACAAATAGAACATCGAACATGAAAATTACAGAATACTGGGAGGAAAATACATAATTTCGTTCTTCGATAGCTGTTTCAGGAATTTCGGTATTATCTAATGAGCGCAATGTTCATAATTTGCTGAAAGAATATGCAAGATGTCTTGAATATGCAACCAAGAAACAATCACACGGATATACTTCTATATAATTGCGAGCACGTCATCAAGTGAAATTTGGCAAAGCAGTGCACATACAAGTGTGAGAAATTTAAAGGTTGAAGTGAAAGTGGGGGGAGAATAAGAAAAAAAGACAGAGACAGAGGGACGGTATAAGCGGTGAATGAAGGGAAACTGAGGTAGAGAAGGAGAAATACAAGGCAGGGAGAGAGGATGTTTCTATGACAGAAGGTAAATGAACAGAGGTAAAACAGATGAAGAAAAGGATAGAATAGAGAAGGTAGAAAAGAAGGTAATGTTAAGGGAGGATCTCATTGAACAGGCTTTAAATAAAGTTGAGATTGTAGTTGGCTATTCAGAGTGACAGGAAGAGGGAAGAAATTGGCAAAAAAATTTGGGGTAGAGCTAGCAGAAGGAGAAGTTATGTTGAGATAAGAACAAGGTGCAAGGGGAATGCAGAAAAATGCTGCTAGCATAGCTAACTAATAAATAACCGATTAATCATAATAAGAAGAAATCATAAAATCTTTTCGTAATGGGCAAAATTGGAATAAGAAATGTGCCTCACGAGATTACGTCAGAGAGAGCCTATAGAGTAAAGAGAAACAACAACGGCAAAGGACTGAGAGATTTCCAACAATAGAGTTTACAAATACCGAGGTCATTAATGTAAGGAGAGGCCCCTTAAACTACAGGCCGGGATTGAAGTAACCGTAGAGTAATTAGTAACGTGAAATGAAGTATTCCACTTGAGAGTACAACGGACAACACCGTCTAGGAATTGAAACAACGATCACCATATCAACCATGCAACGTGACCTCATTTACTTTCTCTCTCTCTCTCTCTCTCACACACACATGTATACACGCATATATATGGACACACGCATACATGTATCCAAACAGACACATACATAAAGGCAGAGATACATGCACATACTCACACATATGCACATGCGCACACATTTGCTCATACCTATGTGACCATAGATTGCTAAATTAAATACAACTGAAACACTTTTATAGACGCAAACATGGTACACACAACATACTTACATCCACGCACAGAAACACTCACGCGCGCGCACATATACACACATATACGCATATATATATATATATAAACAATATATGAGTATATGCATATATATGTACATGTATGTACATACCTTCATCTACATGTACATATAGATACACACACACACACACACATACACACACACACATATATATATATATATATATATATATATATATATATATATGTATGTATACATATATATATATATATATATATATATATATAGCAAGAGACCGGTAAAATAAGTACCAGATGAACAGAAATATATTCAGTTTTGGGGATCGACTTTCAAAGCCATACCACAATATGGCGGCAGTCTAATGAATAAAACCATTAAATGATAAGCGAAGAAGTATTACACAATTTTTTACTTGTATTGAGTACATTTCCTCAAGCTTCTAAGCATCGATATCTTTTAATTTCCATATACGTGTGTGTATCTGTGTGTGTGTAGGTGTGCATATATTTGTACAAAAATATGTCTATAAATGCACGTATATGTATATATACACACATGCAAATAATGTACATAAAATATATCCATTATATTTTCTAATCTCTAAAGTACACGCTCTTCACAGGTACATTTAATATACAATGAAACTAATCTCATAAAGAAATGAACATAAAAAAATATGTATGAGAGTTACTCCGTAGTTGCAGACACCCAAGGAAATTCCAATCACGCAATTGTGCTATAAAAACATATTTTAATAATTTCTATTCAACAAAAATATAACATATATAGAAAACAATAAATAATCAGAAACTTAATTTATTAGCACATGAAACAAGAAACACTTCAAACGTTTAATCGAACTGCAGTATTTTTCTCTCGTGGTTTCCTTTAATCTATCTAGTGTCACATTCTCTCATCACATCAAGTATTTCAGTATTTCATTCATGGTTTTCTTTTTGTCTTAACAGAAAATTGAATATTAAATATTTTTCTATTTTGTGACGGGAGAAATTTATACCTTTGACCCTAAGTGATATTTTACCAAAATTCAAAACATTTTACACTTGAGAAATATAAATCCTGTTGGCTACCGAATCTAACTGATTTGTAGCCGGATACTTCAAGTAAATGTCGTGAAATCAAAGGTCATATTTCTCATAAATCATGTCATTTTTTTTTCATCGTATTCCAGAGTAAAAGATGTTAGTTCAATAGCACTTGCATGTACAGCACATACTATTTCAAACAGGCATTTCACTGTTTAATTAGTTGGTATCCAGAAAGTTCAAAAGAGAAACAAACCACATTTCTTCTAGGAGATTAATAGTTAGCGTAACCATTCATTCTGGAACAAAATTACAGACAGGTATAAACGTCGGCGAAAATAAAAAAAAGTAAGTAAATAAAGGAAATAAAAATCAGTCTTATATTATTTAAATATTTTTTTATAAACAAATAAGTATCTTAAGTGCTGCGTTAGAAATTTACTTGGTGTCGTTAGTAACAAAATTCGCATTTTACCTCCAAAAAATCTCGTATAGATATTATGATAATTACAGCTCGGGTTACATAAAAGTAAATCTGTTATATATTACTGAAACGAATTGAATCTATTCACTTTATGTGACTGTTTATAGTTAAACATACTGGGTTAATGAGATATGTTTTTATCCAAGGATACAAAGTGAAAGCAAGGTTACGGAAAGAAATTATGATCCTTTCGTTAGTAGGCCAACTGCCTTCTGCTGTAATCATTCGAATGCTAACCAACGAAAGCATATATGGTGAGCTCATATAAATGAGCGCTAATGTATGAACGATATAATGCTATCTGAATAATACTGTTTCCATTATGCTTTCGTAAAATATCTCTTTAAATAACTTTAGTTATTATCTTTTTACTCCTTGAAGCTGATTAAGTCAACCATACAATTTATCTTCATTGTTAATGGAAATCTCAGCAAAAGCAGCCTCTGTTTTAATTATCGATTAATCAGTCCTTCAGTGCTCAAGAAACACGCAAACGTGTATTTAAGTTTGAAGAATTAGCAGTTTGATACGATGAAATAAGATGTTTAACGATGATACTGTTCGGTAATTTATAGCTGATTTTAAGTAGACTCTGTCTTAACGATGCCGGCAAAGATTAATCACAGCCCTTAATGTAATCCTTTCATCGAAAATACAAGTAACATTTATATATATATTTTTTGGAAATTCCATTGCCAATGCAACTATAAATATGATTAATTAACGAAAGGAAAACACTGGTATAAAAACCTCACCTTTCGTAGACACATCATTCCTTTTTATTTTTTTTTATTTTCGAAATTGCTGCATGTTAATAAGATTAAGAATACATTATATTGCTATTCATAATGGAGAAAGTAATGAAGATGGTTCACATGTTACAATATTGAGCAAAAATGTATAACAATTTTGACTGTTTCTAAAATCCCCTGTTCAAATCAAACTGGGATTGCTTATGGATTTCGACACTGAAAGGCGCTTGATAAGATATTGTAGATGTTGCTCACATTAATGCAGTTTAATATATCGATGATCAAGGTTTGTTTTTTCTTCTACTTACTCAAATAAAATCTTAATATCCCGAGTAAAAAAGATATTTGATGAAATAATGCATAGCTTTTAAGGCATGATGCTATCCAAATTTCTTCATGAAACACGTAATTTTATATTACTTAGAAATTAATTATTGAATAAAACATGCATTGTCCTTGTTCAATATGGTTGCTAAAATAAGCTAATGCGATGCATAGCACTCGTGATTGTTTCCATTTTGAACGCACCAAAAGCATGATTAAACAGAATTCCCCGTCTTTAGGAAGGCTACTGGTAGATTTGAAATTAATCAGAATCCTTCCTACTTGAGTATGGAGTATCTGATTACGTTCGTTAATTCCACGTGCGACGGTAACGCATTTCAGCAGTCTAGCCTAAATGGTTGATCATTATCGGCCGAGGAACCCAACTTTTTCCTCATTACGTACGTATCTTTTCTATTCTTGGCTTCTTTTATCAGTAATTCTACTTCACGTAAGTTAACAATAAATCTTGTGTGTGGTCGTTGTATTGGATTGATATAACAGCTTTAGACGCATCACATCGGCATGAAAATTTAACAATTTATCAAATTCTATAGCTCTTGTTGCAATACCCCTAGTTAAACTGGTTTAAAAAAATTACAGCTTTAATGATCTGGTCATTATTGTGTCAAATTAGGGTTGTTTATCGAAAAAAAGCAACTATCAAAATAAAACGTTTTTGCCATACCTTCACTTTGCTTATGTTCTTCTACATAAATTCATTTACTAGAAATACGTCACATCAATCTCAACGGTAAAAATAGGGATGGCAACCTTACCATTATTACTCGTCCATTTTAGTTAGAAAATAGTTTGCCAAATATTATCGAAATTGTAAAGGTGCGTTGAAAGTGTGGAAAAGTGCTGAACTGCTGTAACTAAAATAATTTAAGTTACATGACGTCCATAACCCAAATAATGATTAAAATAGCTTCAGTTACAAATTTAATTTCGTAATGTTTAACTGATGGAGCTGATTGAGTATATGAAATCAAACTGTGGGTTCAATGGATTGTTTCTATTACTATTATTGCAATGTCTGAAAATTCAATAGAATTTGCCTCCGTGACATTACAGATACTCATCGTTTACTATTCGGTATATTTACCATAATACTACTTCCCTCTTTTCCAGGTGCATACTGTTGTATTTGTAAGGTGTAAAAATAAAAAGGGTTAAACTTCGATTAGAAAACTTTCCTTTCTTCAGAAGTGACTCCAAACTGAGTGAGTTTTCTGTTTGCAGATCCTTCAGTTCTTCCTGCACACAACTTGACAATGTGCATGCCACGTTCTGTGATAATGCTGCGTATGCAAAGGAATTTCATTGGCAATGTGGTAGTTTTATATCACCCACATATTATCACGCTACATTCACACTATGGATACATTATTATTTATTCGCACTCACAACCACTCTCATACGTGTTGCCTTGTAGTGAATAAGTATACACATTCTTGCTACTTTCTTATTACATAAATATATGCATTGCGTTATATAGAAATACATATTCATATGCTGAGAACATACGTCACATAACTGATGGCATACCATCACTCATGGCTACACATGCGCCACATTCACACACACTGTTATATGATTTACTATTTTCACCCATAATCATTTCACTGAACGTTTTCCCACACGCCTGTACTATAAGCACAAAATCTATTGATTCTCTCACTTTCGTAATTTTTCGAAACTTGCTTTTGATAAAAAAAAAAGAGGCCTGTTTTCATGAACACTATTTTCTTTTTACCGCATATCATATAAAATGGCAAATACTCCGATTATTGCTGTTTTCCTTCCGTTCATAAAATAGCTCATTGGCATGTATTTACGTAGCTTTAGGATTTGCTTTTATTCAGCTGTGTTTCTGCTTGTGGTTTACTCTGGTTAAGTATTTACCTTGCTAACGCAGCTACAAACCCAATAAATTCGAATCAGTAAGCTGACACATAGAATTGTACTGCGGTGTATTTTTAGTAAAATATCGCGTGTGACAAGAATATTTTAAAGAAATTAAGCATCAGGTGTATTTACTATAATATTTTAAAAAATAAAGCTTAAAAGCCTAGATAGTAGAAGAAAAGTTATCGGGTGTGAACAATCTCTACCCTTACTCTGAATATACAAGGACATATTTATCAAGTTATTAAGTTGATGTGTTAGTAAAAAAGCTGAAATGCATTTTCACATATAACAGACGATAGCCAACAATCTCACCAGTCAAAATTGATGTAATGGAATTTCAGTGTTCGTTACATAAGAATATTATCTGGAATAAATATTACTGAAGAAAAGGTAAACCCTTTCCTTTACACTGGCGGAAAATTATTGCATGACAAAATATTTAAAAAGAAAGTTTTGTTAGTAAATCAGGTTATCACAAGTACGTACGTTACTACTGAATAATACTGATGAGTGTGTATGTATGTATGTATGTATGTGCTTGTACGTGTATATTTGTGTATGAATGTACATGCATCTATGTGTGCATCCGATTAGCTTAAAATTTATACACTGATCATAGCAATGTTAGAAAGATGTAAGATGCACATAGCTGCAGTTTGTTCGCATATCTGAGATTTGCAATATTGAACAGAAAATAATATAATGAGACTAGACAAGTAGTTGTAAACTTTAGACAGAGTTCACTTTTACATAAAATATCAAAATTAATTGAACAAAACAGGTGTGAAAGTTCTAAATGAAAGCTAGTTGATGCAGTGTTTCCTCACTGACATTAAAGAAACATCTCTCCAGATTTACGAACACTATATAAAATGAGGTTGCTTTTTTTTAAAATTTACCTTTATACAAAAACTAATATACGAGGATTGCGTCACATACCGGTAACCTTTTAGTAAAACAATGTATATAATAGCAACATAATTAACGAAGGACTTTTTCGAATAAGCGAGGGACACGAAGAGAATGATATGTTTCACATAAATGGAAATTCCTCGAAGATTTTCTTCAGGATTTCTTCTTTTCAAAAGTTTTCTTTTTATACATTTACACATGCCAATATTAACTTTTGGAAATACATGAAAACCACTACGTTTTATTTAAACTTCCTCATAAATCAAATTATTCTGAATTTTACATCATTCTGTTTTTTTACTGTTAACCCCTATCCATTCGTAAAAAAAAAAAAATTCTCCCTTAAGCGTTGAAGTTAACTTTATTGCCGGATTTAAATTTTCCAGAATTATATTTTCCTCGAAGTGATTTCCATCGATTTCCTAAGTGTCACAAAACTGTTACTTTGATCACTGATCGAATTAACACCTGGGCAAATCGATATTCAAAAAATTATCGGAAAACACGATAGTGTATGAATAATTGGTCTTCACAAATATAAATTAAAGAAAGAAGCAAGTTAAAAACTGAAATAGAGGAAAATACAAGAAATGGAGAACATTTTTTTTTTATAAAATACAAATTCGATTCTTTTAGATTATTGATCAAACGGTTATGATGTATCAATAACTATTACGATTAAATTGAATCTTTCAAAATTTAATTGCACTCGTATTTTTATGGGTATCACTAACATCGTAGCGACACTGAAATAGAGTTTATCGTTTCTGAATAGTTTCTTAGAAGTTTCATTGCATTAAATCTCTAATTTAACTTCGTAGAATGAAGTATTTCTAATGACAAGTATACTTGTATTTTTAACAGGCTTCAATTAATGAAAAAAATTATATAAATGAAAAGTTAGTCTCGATTTTTTGTATAAAAATTATATGGAGATGCATATTTAAGAAGTATGCAACGTTTCATGTGCAAAATATAGTGAAATATATTGCAGTGAGCAATCACCAAAAACAGATATTTAGAATAGACAAAAAGTACTAAACTATATTGCGCCATTCAAAACATATTTAACAGAAATATGTGTATATTTAAACGAAATACAATTATATTACTTTATATATATATATATATATATATATATATATATATATATATATATATATATATATATATATATATATATATATATATATGTATAACACATATATGAGCAAAGATGAATTTCAACATTTCTTATATTTACATTCTCTTGCAAAATGATTTACTCATTGCGATATGAAGCACTTTAACTGGTATTTGATTCGTAAACTTCGTGCGAAAAAAAGAATAAAAGAAAAAAAAGCAGAAAATATGCCGAGAATGACAGAAGCACCTCACTTCATCTTGTTTGTCGTTACGGCTGTTTGACATTTCGCAGTCTTATACACGAAAAGTAAATGTTTTTTCTGAGTACTTGTAGAAAGAATGTCCTGGTATCTCACAAAGAATCAAAGATCCTTCATTATGTTTGGAATATTAACGATGATAAATATCATATTGTATAATACTACTCTTCTACTTACAGATTATGTATATAAAGTACATATTAATTGGTATCTATCTTAGATTCTTCAGACTGGTGCGTAGACCTTTATATGCATAATCAAAAGGATCATTAATTATTTACATTAAGGTCCTTTTATAAGCAAGATCGGTCAAGGTGCGAACCATTGGTTTGTGTGTTGTTACATAAAATCAGACAGGAATGGTGATTAACCTTTCACAATCCAATGAAAACGTATTCAATATCATTCCACATGCATATCTATCTATCTATCTATCTATCTATCTATCTATCTATCTGTCTCTTTCTATATATGTCTATGTATGTATGTATGTATGTATGTATGTATATATATATATATATATATATATATATATATATATATATATATATATATATATATATATATATATATATATATATATATATATATATATATATATATATATATATATATATATATATATATATATATATATATGTATATATATATATATATATATACTTGAAAATCGATGTGTGGCTTTGAATCATATAATAATATAAATAATATATAAATATATACATATATGTACATACCTACACACACACACACACACACACACACGCATATATATATATATATATATATATATCTTTATATATATATATATATATATATATATATATATATATATATATATATATATATATATATATATATATATATATATATATATATATGGGAACAGGACATCAAAAAAAAAAACGCCAATAAAATGAGAAACGAAAGCATACATAACAATAACATAGAAAACGAACATTTTTTGAACAACGAAAAAACAAATATAGAAACGAGACAAGCATCATAAAAAAATATTCACTTCATCAGTTGTCCCCTTTTTTATCTACTCCGCGTTGCGAAGGTAAGGACAAGACGCGACTTCATGAAACCAGTCCTTCCCGTAAAGCAAATTAAATAAAATTTGGGATTTTTTGTGGAGGGTTAAACACTAAAAACAAATGGTTAAGTCTGTTAAGCCAAGACGATGTAAAGTGCAGAATGCTGGAAAAATGTGTTTTGAGAAGAGACAGCCAAAATCACGTCTTGTCTTTAGGAAGGAAGTGGAAGAAAGGAAGATGGATAGCTGTTGGTCACATGTGAGCAACGGGAGAGTCAAGGATGAAGAGTCAGAGAGAGAGAGAGAGAGAGGGAACGGTGATGGGGAGAGGAGAAGAATAGGGAAAGGGTGAGAGAGAAAAGCAGAAAGGAAGAAGAACAAGGGTGGGAGCTGCATAGAAAGGATAGAGAGGGATAGAGTGCGCATTGGAATTATAAACGTAACGAAGTCGCGTCGTGTTCCAACCGTCGAAACGCGGAGTAGATTAAACAGATTAAGGGAATGTTCTTTATATTGCCTGTCTCGTTTCTCTATTTGTTTCTTTCATAGTTCGAAAAAAAAACTTTTGTTTTCTATAGTTTTGTTTTTTATGTTCCCGTTTCTCATTTTATTGACTTTTTTTATGACCTGTACCCATATATGCATGTATATATACATATATATGTATGTACATATATGTACGTATATATGCATATACTTATATATTATTTAAATTGTTATATGATTGAACGCCACACATCCATTTTCAAGTAAGTTTTACCTTTATAATTCCGATGCGCAGTCTGTCCCTCTCTATTCTATCTATGTATCTCCCTCTCTTGCTCTTCCTCTTTGTTTTTCTCTCCCACCCTTTTTCAATTCTTCTCCTCTCCCCTTCACCGTTCCTTCTCTCTTTCACTCTACCTCTTGGACTACACGTTACCAACGGCTATCTATCTCCCTTTCTTCCTCTTCCTTCTTAAAGACAAGGCGTGCTTTTGCCTGTCTCTTCTCAAAGTTTTTCCAGCCTTCCCCAACATCACATCGTTTTGGATTAACAGCACTCACCGTTTGTTTTTAATTTTTTAAATTCTTACTGTCCTGTTTTTGTTACTACTTTAACCCTCTATGTGTCATTTATGCATCCAGTCAACTCTGGTCTTTGTAGTTATGTAGCTTTGCAGTTATGTAGATATGTAGTTTGAACTCTGGTGCAAACGAAGACTTTTAGTGAAAGAGAATCTCATCATTTCTTCCTTACTGAAGCGCAATGCACATTACACAAGGACAGACTTTCTAAAGCTATAGCGATTCATACTGGGTGTTGTAGTGGCTGTATTGTTCATATATTGTTCGTATCTTTGTTACCTGTCAGTATTTCTCACGTAGAGAACATGTGCTTTGATGCTGTAACACTTGGATTTGTTTGTATATTATAATATATATTGACCAATGTCTGTCATTTCATCTTCCCCCAAGACTATTGTTCCTGATTTCAAAATGTTTTGTTAGCCATTCAATACTGGTTGTGTGACAAGTTTGGAATCCTGCTTATTGTACTAATTACGTGCTTGTTCTTTTATTCTGATTTTAGCGTATTTTTGCTAATTCTCTGAGGATGTGGCGACACACGTCTCATATCCAAGCACATAACTCTAAAAACTGGTGAGAAGTAGAACAGAAGTTATTTAGAGTTTGGGTATATGACCCTAACGCTTGTTACAAAAAAATCTACAAAAGTAACCGTAAAGAGAGCTAGTTGTCTTACATAAACTGGATAATGGATAATACCTACTTTCACAAAGACGCACAGATACTCTAACGGAGATCCAGACAGCTAATGTTTCCTAAATTTCGCTCGCACGTTTCGGTCGTAGAATAAACTGCGCTAGGAGACAACCGAAAGTATATCATACCTGAAACTAAGTACTTCTGTCTAATATGTGTATCCACACGGTCATTTATTCAGTAAAATTACCAGTTAGACGGCCATCTCCTTTATTCAGTTTCTTTTTTTCATTATGTGTTTCTAATGGAAATCGTTTAGAAAATTCTGGAAAGAGAATTTCACAACTATTAGCGAAAGAACACTGATAGATAGTTTTTCAATCGAGGAAACAACTCTTTATTAATCAGATATTTGCGTAGCTCCTATTTATCGATATACCAGTTCATCACAATTACATCTATCCATGACATGTTAAACAGCAATTACAATGAATGTCAGATAATTATTGCAGCGTATTTTCCATGGGAATGTTTTCCACAAACATGGAGTACCATATTCATAAAATATTACTATACGAGTCCACACATAGAAGTTCATTGCATATACACCCATTCTACTTGATTAAAGTAAATACCTTCATGACCACAGAAACATCATCAGGCTTCCTTATCAAGTTGATTGTAAATCATAAAATTCATTGCGTCGTACTCTGACCTTGTGAAGTGTGTGTTTAGTCTACGGAGTTTGCAACCAATTGATGCAATAATATTTTTATTTGTGAGGCAAAACTATTTCATGGAATTAGGAGCAAGGAATGGGAGTATTGTAACGACCTTCTTCATTACAGGATCAATTGGTCATAACTCGAGTAACGAGTTTCTGACAAAGGGTTTGAATCCGCATTACTCATTAGGCCTGTACTGAAGCGTCCTCTTGCACAGCAATGTTCATCGTAGAATGCGCAAGTAACTGATTATACATGCATAAATCTAACTTGAAACACAGGAATGAAATAACCGAAGGCAATTATGCAAGAGGAAAAATACACCATTTAAATAGTCTTTGCGAACGGAAGATCGATAATAAGTCTAATCTTTTAGTGTTATAGGATAAGATTTTATAATTTTCAAGTTCTATTTCCTTCATGGAAGATTACGTACGATCAGTCTAATGTGCTTCCTGCTATCATTGCAGCGCAATATGTAGTTGTATTTAAACATGAAAAAAGAAATGACTAAATAGTGATTAAATATGAATATTGAAATACATTACCAGTGATATCTCGCTATAAACTCGACGCAATTCATTTAAAGAGAGCAAGTAAAATATTTTACAGTAAATCCTGTTTTATTTAATTCTAAAACTATTTTAATCTATCATGTAATTTCTCGTATAATGTGTTTGATGGGAAGAAATAATAAATTCCAGCTAGGCAACGATTCTAATATGTCAAATTTAACAAAGAAAAATAGATATAAATAGAAAAATATGTGAAGCTTCGAGAAGAATGGTTAAGAACATAACCGAATCACTCTGTTAGAAATTTAACGTATTAAAACATTCATATATGTTGACGTGTGAGATAGTTTTACAAGAAGAGTATTTAATATAAATATTTCTTCTTTTCAAATCTTACTAGAACATCATTTTCTAAGCAACTGTACAGAGAAATCTTATTGGAAAATATATATCTAGAGTAAAATCGGTCTAGGAACTGCACCTAAGAAACAGTTTTCATCCAAAGAAAATTGTATTATTATTGTTATTTTTTTCTTTCGGAGAGAAAAAAAGACTTCTAAATGAATAATTCCAAAAATATACGACTCTACGACTGCATATCATGAAGTAAATAAATAGCATAAAAAAAACCGTGAAAATACTTCTGAAAAAATTTAAATAAATAAGACATGTACATATGAAAAAAGCACAAGCGGTTTTTTTTTTGTGTCAAAAAAATTAAAAATGTATTTGTATCTGCCGTTTTCACAATGTTTTTCATTGACTCCTATATTCATTCATTCTTTTTTACATGTTTCTCCCACATTTTCCAGCTCATGTTTTCTCCTTCCTCTTCTGATCTCAAACATTTATTTTTAACTTTTTTATGCTCTTCTTTTCTTTTTTCCACTTTTCTTCTCTCAACTGATATATATATCTGATAGCAGCTATAAATTCACTTTTATCTTCCAGAATGCTAACACTGATTTAATGCGCATGCGCTCTGTACCTTGCTAGAACGGGAAGTGTGGTCGGAGGATTAATTCTAGTGATACCATCTACATTTATTCCTGGAAGTAAATTGAACATGTCACCTAGGATTCTTCACCCTTCCCGTACCAACTTTTGTCTAGTTTATTGAATTATTCAGAATATATGGCTTTCGCAGTATAGACGTTGGTTTTCCTTCAAAATCTCTTTCCCTCTCTCTCTTCTTCTTCTCTCTCTCTCTTCTTCTTCTCTCTCTCTCTTCTTCTTCTCTCTCTCTCTTCTTCTTCTCTCCCTCTCTTCTTCTCTCTCTCTCTTCTCCTCTCCCTCGCTTCTTCTCTCTCTCTCTCTATCTATCTTGTCTTGCAAGTGAATGTATATGTATATAATGATGTACATACACATATATGTGCGTGTGCGAGTACATACATATATGTATATAGTTAAATATATACATAAATATAATGTATATATATATATATATATATATATATATATATATATATATATATATATATATATATATATATATGTGTGTGTGTGTGTGTGTGTGTGTGTGTACCACACGTACATACAGTATATGTTCGTGCATATCGGTGTGCGTACGTATGTACAAATGCATGTCTGTATGTATATGTGTAAGTATATTTGTACGAGATCAATGTACAACTCTTTCTGTCTATTTAGATAGCTATCTATCTTTTCTCTATTGATGTGAAAATAAATATATATCATAGTACATAATGGATGCGTGTATGTTCAGGGAATTATTCGGCAGTATGTGTAGAAAATAATAGTGCATGTAGCTTTCAATTATATATATATATATATATATATATATATATATATATATATATATATATATATATATATATGTATGTATGTATGTATGTATGCATGTATGTACATATAAAGATATATGTGTGTATATATATATATATATGTATATATGTATGTACGAATATGAATATACACAAACACATGTATATAATATTTATCCGTATACATAGTTATGTCTGTATATATGTATCCGCATGAGTACGAAACCCAGGAATTCATGTATATCTAAGAATAGAGAGATTTGCATATATAAACATGCATACATATACATGTATGCTTCTTATCTTCTCCTACACACACATATATAGGTTACTTAAAAATATATACGGGAAATGGAACGTTGGCACATGGGCAAATATTATTATGTAGTATGTGTATTCACACACATACACTTATATATAAAATGGAGATAACTTGACGTTCTTTAAATAATGTATAACGGAAAAAGAAAGTACCCAGTGCACTCGAGCAGAGAAGAATAAACAGAAAACGATGGATTTATACTCTCTGTTTCTTGTCCTGGATCAGCGGCTATCTCGCGAAACATTTGATACTGAAAGCTTTGTTATCATAGGTACAGTTGTGTCAGGATTATTTGGGTCGACAGAATACAATTGTGCACTAAACATCTGTTACGTTAGATTAAATTGTACAAACAACAAGCATTATTTTTTATATAATATTTTCTATGGAGTATTTTAATGATATTTCCTATGAAAATAGATGTGATACGTGTATAGAAAGATATTTTGGGCAATTTGACTTCAATAAGATTTTTATTAGTATTTGACGAAAGAGTGGCTTATCATTTGAAGTATAATTACTTTAGAATCACCTATATTTCTAGTATATGCATTTCCCTAAATTGCTATACTTTTTTTTTTATTATTGCGTGTAGAGGGTGCATTGTTCTTAAGTGACACGGAATTCGAGAGATGCATGTCAACTAGCTAAATTCATGTCTTCTTTTCACTTCGCTTTTGTTGTCTTACTGTGTTTATGTGAGGAGGCAAAGATTCACACTTCACATAAGGACATACGTAAGTATATATGAATGCATATCTACACACATACATATATCTGCAAAGATATATACAAACACTCACATACATCTCTGTCTACATAAATATATGCATGCACACCTATATGTAATTAATTTAACTGAATATATATACACGTGTGTATGTGTATGTGTATATATTTATCTATTTACTTGTATATACATCTGTGTATGTGTGTATATGAATACATTAAAAAATGGGCACACATAGATGAATATACATTCAAATTCACATATATACAGCATGAACATATGTATGTGCATTTGAAATTCTTTTTCGGAAGAATTCATACTTATATAAAATTGCATATTCCTGTACATGCCACAAATATGCGTACACTGATGCCTGTATGCCATCAATTCTGCATACTTTTGTATATACTAATGTACTCATGCGTGAACGACAGCTTCAGGAAATTAAGTTGTAAGGCCAAATAATAATACATTCATATATGAATAGAAGGCCATTGATAAATAAAGAAGAAATATGCTTAGCAACCCGTCTGAAGACAGTATGACCTGGTTACTCGTTCCACATTTTTGCTGATTATTTATGAGGCCAATGTAGACCTGAGTAAGCATAGACTGCCTTTCTTGTAATTACTGAAAGTTACGTATATTATTCACATTATTGTATTATAAATATGTTCCAACAATATTTGTACGCATGAACGTCTTCAGATGAGTAGCGTTCAAAGAACTGCTACATTTTTAGTTTATCTCTGTTTTATAGCCACACCACAATGCTATTTTTAGCATTCCATTGACAAAGAACAACATGAGGGATGAGCATTGTCGTTCGCAGATGTTCGTAAATGATTCTGTATGGTCCAGCGATATTGAAACTGTCACTAGTCGTACCTATACGTATATGCATATAAATGTGCTCTCGTTCTAAGCATCTTAGTATCATAATTTTTAAATATGTATAAAAACGTCAAAAGCTTGTTT
>NC_142942.1:7416337-7426337 GCF_046866305.1 Octopus bimaculoides | reverse complement strand
ATATATATATATAGTTGAGATTTATAGAAAAACAAATGGCGAAGACAGTTGTATGAACAACAAGCAAGTGTATTTTTTTGACGCTCGTGAAAAATGGAAAAGTCTTCTAGGTTTCGAGCTTACGCTCATCAACAGAAAATATCCTAACTGAAATTCTTATTCGAAGGATTTGAATTACCATTGGATCTACTGATTCCAATTTCTCGGATTTTACTGTATTTTTTCTTTGATGTAAACCAGTCCATATACGTTAGTATTTTTTTCGAGGTTTCGCATTATAGAAAAGAGGTTTTTCATTATTTATCTTTCGGTGTTGGTAGCGGTGGGGCGATGTAATCATCAATGTTTTCGTTGTGTTCGTCATTATTTAGTATAGACACTACTAGATCTTTGTAGTAAAATGTGTCCATTTCCACTACTGCAGTCCATTTATCCGTTTCTTTGATCGTTATTTCTTCATTGTTTTGTAGTTCAGTTAGTTCTTTCCATCTGATGGTGCTGAAGTTTGAAATGATTTTCAGTTTGTGCAATGTGTGGTTGGGGACGTTTATAATGTGGTTGCAGAATTCGTTGACATTTTCTTTTTTTCGTTGTGGGGGATGTGTTCACTACTGTTTTTGACTATATATATATATATACATATATATATATATATAGGAAAACGAAGCGGAGGACAGTTGTAGCAACAGCAACTATTTGTTTTAGTTTGACGCTCAGGAAAGTGGAAATGCTCTTCTACTTTTCGAGCCTACGTTCTTCGACAGAAAGGTATTACAGGAAATAAATAGAGAATGGATAAAAAAACGTGCTGTGCTCAGTTGTCCAACATGGCGGATGTTTGTAGAATACACAATGTACCTTAAAACAATATACTACAGATATACATACATAACATACAGAAAACAGAATATTGTTTTAAGCTACATTGTGTATTCTACAAATATGACTGTTCAAGTATCATAATAGTAGCTCTTTTGGTTGTATAACTAATTTGATATGTATGCACATGTATGTTTGTATGAGTCTACCTATTTATCGATCTATATCTATTTATCTTACTATCTGTTTGTCTGTCTGTCAGTCTGACTATGTATGTATGTATGTATGTATGTATGTATCTCTCTCTCTCTCTCTCTCTCTCTCTCTATATATATATATATATATATATATATAATGTGCGATGGGTAAACTGTTGCCATTTTATAGTTTTTGAATTTCACCCATGCGCTAGTTTGTTTTGGATTTAGTCGACTACACAGAATAGTAGGGTCAGTTGGGAACCCATTGTGAGTAAACACAACACCATGACGCAATTCACTCTGCCAGGAATTTGGAAACGACATGCTATACTGTTTGGCATTCGCACCACAATCTCTAGTGCAAACATTTCAGAGTGTATGGCTGTCAAGCCGATGACATGTACCGAGAATGATAATAATCAAGCATGCAATCAACATCATGGTTATGCCTCCATTCATCTTCCCTCAGACTCAACACGGAGACCTACAAGAAGTGCCTGGAGGGGGTAGTATTGCCCTGTGTCAAGAGACGATTTTATTGAATAAGTTTACTCTTTAGTATTTCAAGTTACATCTATGTAAATTTTGGAAATACATCTGTTAAAATGAGATGCCAGTTTTATATTCATTTTCGCGTAACCTTGACGACAATACATTCAATGGACCCTGCATATAAATAAATAAATATGTATATATATATATATATATATATATATATATATATATATATATATATATATATATATATATATATATATATATATATATATATATATATATATATATATGTATGTATAACATCTTAGATGTATGATTACATATGTTAATTATATTATTTACCAAAGTACTACGGGTATAAAAATGTGTTAAAAAATTTGTCGCATTTTGAAATAAAGAATGTCGTTCAATCTTTTTCCTGTTATACACTATTCAGCTCCTTCTCTTTCAGTCTATCTATTTGTTTGTTTGTTTGTTTGTCTGTCTGTCTGTCTGTCTCTCTCTCTCTCTCTCTCTCTCTCTCTCTCTCTCTCTCTCTCTCTCTCTCTCTCTCTCTCTCCCTATGTATATATATATATATATATATATGTATATATATATATATATATATATATATATATATATATATATATATATATATATATATATATATATATATATATATATATATATATATGCATACAAAGTGTGTGTGCGCTCGCGATTGTATATGTGTAAGTGTAAGTGTTTGTGTATGTGCATTTCTGTTTTAGCGAGAGAATATATATCAGCCTACATCCAGATTAACATATCCATTATACACACACACACACACACACACACCTATATATATACGTGCATATATATATTTAAATATAATATATTCTATGCATACATGTATATATGTATGTATATAGGTATGTGCGTATATATATGTATATATATATATTCATATATATACATACATATATATATATATATATATATATATATATATATATATATATATATATATATATATATATATATATATATATATATATATATATATATATTTATATATATATATATATATATATATATATATGGGAGAATGTACGAAAAAAACAACAACAGACGAGGACAGGTGGTGTAAACAACAAAAGGGTGTATGAGTATGACGCTCGGGAATACGGAAAGTATATATATATACTTATGGGTGGGTGGAGCTTTCTTGTATTATGATTCAACTTGTTCAGGAACACCATTCAATAAAAAGATAAATTTAAAAAATCGTTTCCTTTCAGCATGCTCACTCGTGGTGGGTAGTATTTTTTCATATGTTTCATGAAGTTTAACATAATATTCGACACCGAATAAATTTAATTTGCGTATAGCATTAGTAAATATCGGAAATGAACAACTACATCGGGTGAACAAACATAGACTATTTACCACGTCTTGACCTAAATCCACACTGAAACAAATAGATTGGTTTGTTAAAATTTACGATTTTTTTTTGTTTTTTTTTTGTCAGAAAAATCAAAAAGAAACTGAAATACCGGGTGATATTATCATTACTGTTTTTGTTTTGTTTACATTTTAAATTTGTATACACTCTTTAAATATTGCTTTTTTTTTTACTTCACGAATGTTTATTTGTTTGTTTGTTTTTTTTTTGCTTTCATATTTCTTCGTATACAATTATTATTCGCAGAAATATTCTATTTCGAGAATAATTCACGTAGCAGTCGTACAATAATAATAATAATAATAATAGTAATAATAATGATAATAATACTACTACTACTACTAATAATAATAATAATAATAATAATAATAATAATAATAATAACAATGATAATAATAATGATAATAATAATAAAAATAATAATAATAAACAAAAACAAGAAGAAAATAACAATACCAATAGTAATAGTATAAAGTAAAATAATAGATAAAAATATAAACAAATCTGTTGTCTGACATATGATACTTGGCATTACAACAATATTGGCAAGGCAACTTCAAATAACAGGAACAAGCAGTGCAGCGAAATGTGACGGCAAACTCTCATTTTCTTGACATAGTCCACTGCACCGGCTTCGTTGGCTCTGTGGCAATGTTATGTTTACATACATCAATGAACATAAACCATGTGCCCCTTTTAACTTTACCTAGGGCAGATTACGCATGTGTAAAAAATGCATTACTTTATCTAGTCAAAATTCTTTGCGAACATTAAACTAGATTCGTCGGCTACTCACCGTTCATTAGAGTAAATATATTTAAGCATTAAAATTAAAATCTATATTAAAATTGTGCATACATTGAACATAACTTTCACATGGAGTAGTAGAGATTTAATATATCTATACATGTGGGTGCAAGCGCGAGCGTGTATGTATATATATATATATATATATATATATATATATATATATATATATATATATATATATATATATATATACGTGTGTGTGTGTGTGTGGGTGTATGTGTGTGTGTGTCTGTGTGTGTGTGTGTATGTATATATATATATATACATGTGTGTATATGCATGTAACTTTCTCACTCTTCCTCCCTCACAATCCTTCGCTATTTGGCTATTTGTCTCTATTTCTCTGGAAATATATATACATATGTATGTGTGTATGTGTATAATTTTTCATATATATATATATATATATATATATATATATATATATATATATATATATATATATATATATATATATATATATATATATATATATATATATATATATATATATATATATATATATATATATATATATATATATATACATATATAAATTACGTGTATACCAGACAACATATTATCGTTTTACAGGCAGAGGGTCACTTCTCAGCAAACAAAGAAACAAAGAAACACGGAAATATGTTCATGCTTCAGAGGGTTTATGTATAAATATATACTTACGAACATGCATAGACACATCTCTCTCTCTCTCTCTTTAACTATATATATATATATGTGTGTGTGTATGTGTATGTATGTGTGGATAATATATAGATGGATAGATATACATATATACACATGTATATATATATATATATATATATATATTTACATAGGTCTGTAAATGTAAGTGTACGTATGCATATATATATATATATATATATATATATATTTAGCTATAAATACTTGTATGTGTTTACGTATATGCAGCAACGTAAGGTTATTTAAATGCCTGCATCTTTAAATGCGTGTATCTCGTTCAGCAGAGTGAGGAATGTATAATACCTGTGCAATAAATGAGTTCCACATTTTATATTTACATCACTGTATTTACCAGCAGCAACAGCAACCGCTGGAAGAAACAACCGTATTGATATCAGACCATATACATTTATGCACACTGAACTTTTAGAAATGAAAACAATTTTTCATTTTCATAACGGTGAAAAATCACTGGAGTTCTGCAATTTATCCATCTATGCTTAAAATCTCACCTATATATTAAGTCTAATCAAATTCTTGTATCTTCAATTTGCCTTAGACTTTCTTCAGTCACCTCCAGTCCCATGTGTTCAGTGGTCTAGAATATATTCTCTTCAATGTATTCGTATCTAGCGTAGCATAGCAGAATTGAAATTAAATTTTCTATGTACATAACTCATACTATAATTGTAATAATTATATAAATTTCGAAAGTAAATGTATTGCGAGATTATTTTCAATACTTAAAATAGAGAACGAATCTCATTCGTTTATATCATGTATACGGTATCCATTGCTGCATATATTATGATACGCCGATTTATAAATAGGGGTTCCGTTATCACTTGTAGACAACCATTTCTTTTAACAAATGTTGCGGTTGTCATAGATAAAGCTACTGATTTGCTTCTAGACGAAATAGAAGAGCACTCTAATTTCCCTCAAACTGAACTGTAACTGTAATACAAATTCAAAAGGCAATTACTTTTACGACTATGTTCTACTGTATACAGTCAGATACATTGTGGGCTGCATTCTAGTTCTGCTAATCAAGATCTGCAGTTCGAGCGTTGTCCACTTCAGAAAGGAGGCAAAGTATCTCAATACTGGCATAGCACATGTATTTGTGGTTTTAACGATATTGTCTCCCTTTAATTTTCTTTTACTACCTTAGTCTCTCATTTTTCCTTGCATTATCCTACCGTCTTGCAGTATTTGTATCCCTCATTACACCACAGTGATCTATTGATATTATCATGTGGTAATTTTATGCCATCAGAATATATCTTGCGGCCTTTCTTCATAATTAGTAGTGCAAACCTGGTTACCCTAAACTCCATTGAAATATCTTTACTGAATACTCTCAAACGTTGAATCAGAGAATCCACGTTTGTCTCATTTTTTTATATATAACTTGAAGTCATCTATATAAAGTGCGTGATTCATTCTCAACTTGGCTTTGGTAAGCTCGCAGGCAGGCTTGAATTTTCTCAATATACTTGTCAGGATTAGCGCAATGTCGAAGAATGTCGGAGAGTGGTTTTGGCCAGAAAATGCCTCTGCGCATTTTTTTCGTTGCTTAGTGATTCATCTGCATTTGTCATTTCTAATTTCGACGCTCTGATTGACATGTTCAGAAAAGTTGTTTATCTTCTCATTGAACGCGGGTGTCTTCACATCCCCATTGCTGGCCCTCCTGTAATCTATTCACACAACAACTAAATTCTTCATCCTTCATCGTACTTCATTTAATATTTTGCTATCTGCGTATAGCAGATCTGAAGTACCCTTTGATTTCTTTCTACATTGCTTGCGGTATGTTGGCAATAGAAAATAGTTCTTTATATCTGGGGAGTTTGAGTCAGAAACCTTGGCCTCCATCTGGTCCAGGAGATGTTTTCCAGTTTGGAATTTTCTTGACCATCTTTTTCACTTTCTTATCCGTAATTGTTATATTTTCTTCGTAACTCTAGCCTCCATTTCTTTTGTAAATTCCGGCAATCAGCCTAATTTTATATTGTGTTGGGCTTTTTTATTCCAGATTTTAATTCTAAATTTTCTTCCTGCATGACACTCTGCTCTATCAACTCTCTGATGCATCTCTTCACTGTTCAGATGTTTATAGAATTCTCTTTCGTTGTTCTTGAAGCGTTTCTTCTGCTGCCACGGATTGGCATCTGTTTTCTTTTAACCTGATGCTAATTTGATTTTATTGTTTTAGTATTCCTTTAGCAACTTTATTTGCCGTTCCTTCCTGTGTCTTAACTTCCCCGTCTTCTTTTCTATGATTGCACTTATCCATCCAAGATTTCTCTTGTGCTATTCAGTTTGGTTCTCAAGACTTCGTTCCCACTATGGCGCATTGTCTTTCGTATGTCTTTGTCTTTTAACGCCAAGGATTTGCACAATGACAGAGTTTGTGCGGTACATAAGTACATATTTCTGATACAAATTTCTGTGAGGTGGATAGTCTCATGCAGGGGATAAAATGCTGCTTGTTTCAGGCTGCAGAGCCATTCAGCTGAGGTATTATGTTGCTCTTGCTTAATCCATATCTTACCCAAGAAAAGTAGACTTTCATCAGCATCGAGGACCAATCTTTCACATTTTATATCATCATTAATCCCTTGGTGAAATATTTTTGCTCAATTCAAAACAATTTGTTTGGCTGGTATTGCTTTATTCGTTGTTCACGCCTAGTTAGCTTTGCTTTTTTGCATGTATGCGCTGCTTTAGTTCTTCAATTACAACGTTCCTGCCTTTTCTATCTACATCATACTTCTTAACCTTTTCGAATTTCTATTCATTCTTAAGTTCTTCATTTCTATTCCTGACAAGTAGTGACACTGAACTATTCAGGAATTTTATATCTTCAGAAATTCCATTAGTATCATTATTATTGTTATTATTATTATTATTTGTTGTTGTTGTTGTTGTTGTTATTATTAATATTGCTGTCATCGTCGTCATCTTCCTCCTCCTCCTCCTCCTCCTCCTCATCTTCCTCCTCCTCCTCCTCCTCCTCATCATCATCATGACAATAATATAGTTATAGAGCAATGTTTTTGAAACATCGCACCAATTATTTTGAGAAGAAAAGTATAACAATAGGTATCAGAAAGACGTGTAGATGCGTGAGCTTGGAAACGTGTTGAAAATTTATTTTCTAGCACAAAATCATGGCTCATGAAATGAAGTAAGCGAAAGCATTTGAAAATTTTGCTAATACTTTTCACTTAAAAAAATTTATATTTATCAATTTATTACTTCACTTGCGAAATGCGACAGTAATATTTTATTTGATCTGTAGTGACACGAACTTTCCAAACGATTGAATACCACTGCAAGATAATTAATGATGTCAACAGTACAGTCTAAATGATATTCGCACTGCTGTTTTAATAATGTTGACTCTGATTGCAACAATGCTTCATTCCATAAATTCACTAATGCTGCCGTAGTATGAACAATAAAAGTGATTACAGGAATGTTGACATCATTATTCTAATTATAATATAGTGTTTTCAGGAGGTGTATATGGTGTAATGATTATATTAATACAAATAAAGAGGAATGTTAATAAGGAAATTTTCTGTCAACACTATTATTTGATATTTGCTTTGAATTCTATATTACAGTTTCACTCTACATTCCATATAAAGAAACATGAAAACTATGTCATTTATAAACGTTTGCAAAGACAAGAAGCATATAAATCAGATTTCTACAATAAAATTTAATTTTCAGGACTATATCGCAGTAAATGTACAAACAAGTTAATATTGCTGTGAAGATAAATATAAGAAGGGGAACTAAATTAATAAAATGCTCCACTTGTCCGTATTTTTGAAAGAGTCATTTATTGCGAAGAGTTTTCCAATGTATTCATTTTAAAGTTGATTATGGTATAAAACAATAAAATGTCAGAAATAATGTTGAACGTTCAAGAATAAGGTACTCGGTACTTTTATATAATGTCAATTTTAGTAGCATGCAACTTCACGGAGGAGAATAATCATTTTCAGAATGGAACAAGCTTAAAAAGCTGAAGAGAAGAGGGAGGGAGGTAGAGAAACATTGCTGTGGCTTACAATAGCGCGCACACACACACACACACATACACCACCACACACTCATGTGTATACACACACGCAGATATATTTAGGCGTTTGTATGAATGCATGTATGTATCACAATGCCCCCTCTCTCTCCCTGTAGATATATATTATATATATGTATATATATCTGAGGGCATACAGACACAACCACGTGCACGCACTCACACACGCGCACAAACACACATACACATACACATGTTTATAAATTTGTAAACAAACCCGAAGACTGAAAAAAAATCAGAGAAAAGCGAACACATAGGTCTTTTTTTAATAACTGTAATTATATATTATTTCTTATGATAATAATATAGGCTGTAATTAAAGCGACTAAATCTAAACAAATGACGGGAAAATGATGGGGCGAACCACTGGGAATATTCCGAGTGGTTCGCCCCATCTTTTTTCTGTCGTCTGTTTAGATTTAGTCGCTTTAATTGGAACATATTTTATTATTATTATTATTATTATTGTTATTATTGTTATTATTATTATTATTATTATTATTATTATTATTATTATTATTATTATTATTATTATTATTATTATTATAAAACAATATATGATTACAGTTATTACACACACATGCACACACATTTATATATGTACATATGTACGTATATATAAGTACAAGGAGCTTCTAATGATTATGTATGTGTGTATGTATATGTATATATGTATATATATTTAAATATATATATGTATCTGTGTTTGTATGTATACGTAATGAATGTTATGAAATCTTTGTCTTATGTTATGTGCCTTTCCATGATGTTAGAAAGAGTAGAGACGGCGTAATTTAAATATTTCGGCGTAAGTATTGTGATATTACTCAACGATGAATTTTGTAGACAAAGGATGGCACAAGGAGAACACACCTTGGTTGAATACTAAATTAGATACCACCATCATTTGAGCTATAATATTGGAATATTTTCCGCATCATACAAATGATGTAGCACTCACGACGACGGTGAAGGGAAAAAAGTGTGTGCAGCTCGAGTCATTTTCAATAATCAGGACATTTCATGTCGTCTATATTTTTCAAATTGATCTCTGGGGTACTTCAGTTTTTATAGTTCCTTGTTTCGTGTAGGGAGACTGAGGCAAACAACAGTGTTCAGAGTGAGAAAAAATCAGAGAGAAGAAGTGAAGGATAATGGTCGGAGTGTCTTGAGACTAAGTCCAAACACAAGCATCGTTAACAAAACCAGTAGATGACTCTATTATTTTATCGACTTTTAATGCTTTCTCGCATTATAAACTTTATAATAAGCCCCTTTTATCGACTCATATACAGGTAGCGCAAAAGTATGTATGCACTTTCCTAATATGACTGGAATCTTTTTTACATTTCTCTATTTCTTTTTTTTCTTTTTTTGTAAGGTTAAGAATGAAAAGAAAATTCCACTCGTATTAAGCAACTGTTTACCCACGCATATGCA
>NC_142942.1:7398837-7413837 GCF_046866305.1 Octopus bimaculoides | reverse complement strand
TATATATTTGATCCTTTATATTGAACACTCAATATTTCATCTACATTCAATACTTTCTTTCGTGGTGCCATCCATTTTTATTTTATTTTATTTTATATTGTATATTGTATATCATATTATATATTGTATATTCCATATTCTATACCCCACATTAGTTCTGCAGGAATATAAATAAAACATAAAAAACAGACAGTGTTGGAACTCTTTTAAGCAAAATAATATATATATATATATATATATATATATATATATATATATATATATATATATATATATATATAGATATGTATATATATATATATATACACGCTGTTAGATAAGTAGATTGATAGATAGAGAGATCGAAATATAGGGAGAGAGTGAAGTGTGTGTGTGTGTATATGTGTTTCGTATTTGTGTTTACCCCTTCCACACTGCTTGACAATCGATATTGGATTGTATATATCATAGTAATTTATGGGTTCGGTGACAGAGACCTATAGATTAAGTACAAAACTTTCAAAATATATACTGAGATAAATGTTTTCGACTACGTTTTATGAGGTGATTCCCGAGCATGTCCAAAATATTCAGATGTCGGCTTGGACTATGAGAATTAAGCATCATGAAGCCACTCAATACAAGTACTATGTACTGAGCAAACTGTAATTCATGAGTGCACACCATTTGACCATTTATGAATCCTTCATGAAATACTTTGTCTCTTCTCTGTTGAGAAAAATATCGAACAAGATAAACACTTTAACAGAAGCGACAGGCGGCTGTGTACAAAACCTTGTAATATTCCCAGAGTAATACACACTTATTTTCTAACAACGGTAACGTTTTTATGAGCAGTGAGACTGGTTTATTATTAGCTATATTCCTTGAACAAACCTTAAATCTGCCATTTTAAAGTGAAAATGAAGATGGTACAGGAAATTGTAGTCCTAAATCATCGAAACGACAGTATATTCAATAGTAAGTAACTTTTATCTAAGGTCTGCTTGATCAAGGTTTATCTAGGGCAAAGCATCAACGTTAGTTTAAGGCAAACAAATTGTGTTTTAAGTCAAATACTGAATGTGGGTCGGCAGTATGGCTTTCTATGGTATTCCTCCGCGTTTGACTGCAAAATTTGTATGTGCGTTATGTGTCACTACGCAGTTAAGACATGCAGTTTAATAGTGATTATGCCGAATTTTGGTCGATTCTAGTCAGCAGGAATATGTTACGAAAGGAAAATGCTTCATGAAACATCAGATTAATCCAAGGAGAAAACATAATACACAATCTATTGAAAGTGAATATGTATTATAGGCTAGTAATGGAATGGGAGGATTAGAAAGCTGAAATGAACATAAATGAAGTAAAGGCTAATACTTTGATATAGGGTGGAGAAATAGAAGAGTGTCACATCGATTGTAGACAAAGAAATCAATAGAAGAAAGGGTACTGAGAAAATAAAAGGAATTTCTTGTAACGATTACATGAATGAATCGATGTAAATGAAAGAAATAATGGGGTAAAATAATGTCAAGAAAAAAATAGAAATGGAGAGTAGAGTAAGAGACAACAACTGAGGTAGAGAGAAGAGGGAAAAAGATAGATCGCGAGCGTAGACGTGCGTAGCTGCATACCTCACTCTATACTCTGAGAAATGTATAGGAAAGATCGACATAAAAAGAATTGCTAGACTGTAAAGTGTTGTGGAGTTCTATGAAATAAGGTGGTATAGAAAAGTGAAGTGTGATGGATAACATGCAATTCAGTGTGATTAGAAATCCGTGTAATCAAAAACTAAGAGGCATCATAAATTGAAAGAATTACAACAGATATATGAAAACAAAACCTACAACGAATGACGTTAAAATATATGTTTTAAAGAAAAAAGTCTGGAAGCGACAATATGAAATACATGCATATATATGCATACAAACATAGATAGATAGATACACACACACACACACACACACACACACACACACACACACACACACACACACACATATATATATATATATCTGCTTCAACCTTATGCATATTTCTTAACTTTTGTGAAAGAACATTGAAGAGCTGTGGAACTTTAAACCCTAGACTATTGCAATATCAGGTCCTGAATTTAGCTGGAGTGGGTGGTACCTTTTGTATAATACAATGGCTGCATCATCTATCATTTGTATAGCGTTCTATGTCGAAATTAGGTACTAGTCCCTCTAGAGTTTCCCGTATCTCTCACGTCTTCGCTCGAGAGAGTAAAGATGCAGTTATTTCAGACTATCCCTGAAGCTCATATGCTGCACTGTTTCAAGCTTTTTAGTGCTGTTGGGTTGAACTGCTTCAAGCTCACATAGTTTGGCACTATGCGGTGATCATATCTGGGAGCAGTTTCCCATGCAGATGAGAACTACAAGTCTCCCCAAGGTCAACACAGTTTCTTGGTCTCCCGACTTGAAGAAACTGCCAGTTGTCTGCCAGTTGGAAGCCAGTTGGAAGCCAGTTGTCTGCACTTTGCTGCCATCTTGGTGATGTACATATGAAACGATGTGCCATTGCTCATAAATATCCCCAAGGGTATGCATGTGTGTATATATATATATATATATATATATATATATATATATATATATATATATATATATATATATATATATATATATATATAATAATACAAAGAATATATATACATGTATACACACATATATGTACATACTTACATCTACATGTGTATATACATGCATATCAGGGTACAGGACGTTAGAACAATAAACTACAGACAACGGAACGAACACATAGGAAAACGGAAAGCCCCTTGGAATATCCCTTCATCAGCTGTCTCTATTCTATCTAGACGTTTCGAAGACCAGACAGGACGTACTCTAGAATAGTCTCTTCCTGAGTAGTGGATCAACCAACTACACAGAGGATTCCAAGGTGGCAAACACAAACCAAGACGGGAAAAAATGGACAGTGAAAACAACATTCAAAAGCCGTACGGCCAAACGCAAATCTGAGGTAGAACGCTAGTAGTTCGTCTTGCCTTAACAGCGGCTGGAGTGAAAAGAAAGTTGACCACAGGTCACACGAGAGCAGAGAGGATGGTGGAGGGAGGAAATGGAACAAGGAGGAAGGGACAGAAGCAGTGAAGTAGAGGCCAGGACAGAAGGGTAGATAGGAAGATAGAGGAAGACAGATAGATAAATAGATAGAGAGGATGGTGGAGGGAGGAAGTGGAACAAGGAGGAAGGGACAGAAGGGTATAGCAGTGAAGTAGAGGCCAGGACAGAGGTATAGATAGAAAGATGGAGGAAGACAGATAGATAAATAGATAGAAAGATAGATAGATAGATAGATAGACAGATAGATAGATAGATATATAGAAAGATAGTCACGTCAGAATAATAGTAGACTTACTTGTAAAATAGGACGTGTGCGTTCAATATATATATATGTGTGTGTGTGTGTGTGTGTGTGTGTGTGTGTGTGTATCTGTGTGTGTGAGTGTGTGTGTGTGTGTATACATATGTATATCTATTTATACATATATGCATTATATATATATGTATATATATATATATATATATATATATATATATATATATATATATATATATATATATATATATATGTGTATGTATGTATACACGTATGTATATATGTATGTATATACGTATGTATGTATGTATTTGTGCGTCTCTGTTCCATCCCCACCATCGTTTGACCGATGTTGTTATGTTTACATCCATGTAACTTAGTGATTCGGCATAAGAAACTAATAGAATAAGTACTAGGCTTACAAGGAAGACATCCTGGGGGCGATTTCGTCGACTAAAGGGGTTGTCACAGCATGGCCGCAGTCAAATTACTGAAACATGTAAAATAAAAAAATAAAAATAATATATGTATATTTATATGTATTCACACACACATTCTTTTATTCTTTTATTCTTTTATTCTTTTATTTATTTCAGTCATTAGACTGCAGCCATACTACGATACATCTTGAAGAACTTTAGTCGAATAAATCGATTTCAGTACTTATTCTTGTAAAGCCTGTTACTTAAACTATGAGTATTTTTTGCCGAACATCTAAATTACCAGGTCCTGAACGCATCAACACCGACTGCCAAATGGTGCTGAGGGAAAAACACAAACATAAATACCCTCCCATATATATTACCATTGGATATACTTATGGAGTCCATGGGACTTTTCCGTTGATAAAAGATCACTCCAATACACCACGACGTTTGAATCTTTTTGAACTTTTTCAACTTTCTGTTTTTTCTTCGCTACATCCGTAAGTTATTTTTATTTTCTCTCTGTTTATTCCCTCGTGTTCCTTGCTGTGGAAGAGCGTATCGAAACGTAAAAGTCTATCTCAACTTCCCGAGGGTCAAACTAATACACCTGCTTGTTGCTTATACACCTGTCTTTGTCTTTTGTTTTTCTGTAAATTTCAGTGTCCATCTACCATATCCACTCATCAGGCCTTGGTGGGCCCGAGACTATAGAAGAAGACAGTTGCTCAAAGTGCCATGAATTGGGACTGAAACCAGCATAATGTGGCTGGAAAGCAAGCTGTTTACTACACAGCGACTCGTGCGCGTTTATATATAAATATGAATGTATGCATATCAACGATATTTCATGTATTTTGGAACGAAAACTGAAGTAATGCGTACGTAGTACTACAAACGCTTTATTTATAACATACACCAACAGGAATATTTCTAACAAGTATACAAAACTAAGTGAATCATCTGCAACTTGAAGAATTTAAAAAATCGTCTAAATGTTCTGTCTACATATATCTGACTTTAGTAAGCAAAATAATTCAATACAATATTGAGAAAAATGAGAATTCGTGGCCAGCTTTGTAATCATGCGCATAAAATGAATATCTTAACAGTTGCCAAGTTACTGCAGAAAATATTCGGAAACGACGAATGGAATTAGGGTAATATCATTTTATACAGTAAGCGTGTACATGTTCTTGGATTTTCAATAATTAAATAATATAGCGAACAAATACAGGGTTTCTTCGTTTCTTTGGATTCTGATAAGATGAATCGCATAAATAATTAATTCTTCTTGGATTTCAGAGACATTTTCCACTAACTTAAATAATGATTTATTCAGGAATTTTCGGGATATAGGTATTTCAACGGGTAGGGGTATGATATGCAACTCGCACGCATATCCCATTGCGGAAGAAAATGCTCGCATTCAAAAGCAGTTGTATAAAACAAATATTCAGTAAAATAAAATACACATTTATATACTTACATATATGAATATTTTGTACATGTACACACGTACATATTGTGATATGTATATAAATATATACATACACACACAAGCTAATATATGCATATATATATATATATATATATATATATATATATATATATATATATATATATATATATATATATATATATATATATGCATACATATACAGAGGGAGACACAAAGAGAGCGAAAGAGAGAGGGAGAAAAAGATAGATATATACTTCTGTAATGTTGTACATATATATATTTTAATACAATGCTACAAATATACATGCATGTATATAGATAGATTTATATAAAAAATATAAGCATATGTAAATACATACGTATACCCACCCTCATGTATATATATATATATATATATATATATATATATATATATATATATATATATATACTCTGAGCTTTTGAAATTAATAGAAGTGTGTCAACAAAATAATAATATATAATATATATATATATTGATATAGAAGATTCTTAGATATGGTATATACTTACTCGTACACCGCTCACACGGCAACATGCACGAATACACACAGAAACAGATATACATTCCTTCAGTGTATCTCTTCTGCATGTCTGATTTTCGAAATAAAATTACTGCTTGCAATCTAAACGGCATGTACATTGTAAAGGATAACCCTAGATACACAGTGATATACTAAACAACACAAAAACAAAGCATATTTCCTATTGGAATTCAATTCTTTACAAGACTCACAGAGTTTCATTACATGTTTTATTTATATGCATCTTATATTACAAAATGTATTTATAGTATGCACACACGCACGAACACACACACGCACACACACACACGCACATGTATTAATATACATGGTTATGCATGCATATAAATCTAAATGCATATATATGTGTACATATATACACATATATACATTTACATGTATATTTGTACGGATACATGCACAGACACACACAGACACATATACACACACACGCACACATAAGCACACACATACGCACACATAAGCACGCACACATACATGCAAGCATATGTATATATATAGATATATATATATATATAAACTTATTTATCTATTGGTATGTACCTACTGGCAGGCTATATTTATATATATATATATCTATGTATTTGTTATGCGTTTACAAATATATGTGTGTCTTTATGTGTGTGCATGTATATATATATATATATATATATATATATATATATATATATATATATATATATATATATATATATATATATATATATATATATATATATATATATATATATATATATATATATATATATATATACATATATATATATATATATATATATACATACATACATGCATGCATACATACATGCGCACGTACACATGCACACACTATAATTTCTTTTTGTGTGCTTTAGATTTGAAACCTTTGCTCTCTCGTATTTCTCAATTCTCTATATTGACACAGTGGATTTCCAGTCAATGCCTCCTTCACCATCCAGAATACGTCTCATCTAATAACATTCAAAATCCCGTCTTTCAAATTATATAGGAATGAAATTGTGCATTGCATTTGTGATTGGTTTCTACTGCCCCGTAATCTAGTTTAGAACAGTTTTATAAATTGTGCAGTCAGTTTAATACAATGCAGTAACAAGAAAAAATATATATGCATATAAGAAAAATAACTCCAAAACCATACAAACTATAAAACAAAGATGTAACACAGCAAATAAACAAAATGTCTGAAGAGAGAGAAAATATAGATAGCTGGAATGCAAGTGAATGATATAAATACATACACACACACATTCTCTCACACATACACATTATCTCTCTTTCACACACACATACACGCACTTATATACATATGTATATAATCCATACATATTTATGTATGTATATACATATATATATATATATATATATATATATATATATATATATATATATATATATATATATATATATATATATATATATATATATATGTATGTATGTATATATATATAGCAAGAGAGAGAGAGAGAGAGAGAGAGAGAGAGAGAGAATGACTGAAGGAGATAGATAGCTAAAGATAGAAGGTGATATTAAGAGAGTGAAGCTAATATAATAGAAATGTGTGTGTGTATATATATATATGGAAAGAAAGTACCAGGGAACTGACATAATAGAAAAAATCAAAATGAGTAACAAATAAGAAACAAACAAATAAAACGTGTTGCCTGGAATGGAAGAATCCAGAATGATGGGATGCAGAGAATGTAACTGTAGACTAAATTGATAGATGAATTTAGATAGCAGATTTGTAAAATTAATAGCCAGCGCTAGAAAGATCAATAGGAAATAGCAAGTGATGTTTGTTCCATGAAGTTTGCAATTGAAGTTTCTGTAAATAGGTGGCTGTACATTAGAGAATAAAAGCAAATGCGTTAGAACATAGGCAGAACTAAATAGGAATATAAAAACAAAATGGACGAAATTGAAGAAGTGGGAATATAGAACAAAATGTAAATTGAAGGATCGAGAGAGTTAAAGATGAAAATATAAAACAGAAATATGGCAAAATAGAAAGAAGTAAGAAGAAAAGATTCTTGAACACCCAAGAAAATAAAATGCAAAGCAATAATTCTGCGTACACATAGTAATACATCATATAACGTAACGTAAATGATTCCATCTCTTTTGTAAAAGAAATTCTCTAAAATCAATAGCAACACTAATTTAGGTAGAAGTACAATAAATTATGGAGCAGGTATTGGTAGATACTATTGACTCCAGTACTCCACTGGTATATTAGTTTATAGACCCCGGGGGATGAAAAGTAAGGTCGTCCTCGGCAGTATTCGAACACGGGACTGAAAGTGGGTGGAACAAAAAGAACAAAAAAAAAATCGCAAATCATTTCTTTCGCGTTCTAATTCTTCTTGTTAACCACTTTTGATGGTTTTTGATGTAGGCAAAAGCAAGCACTTTTGAGGCAGACGGGGTTTTCGAGATCATTGTTTCCAATATTTCAGAGAAAGAATTTATTGACCTTCAAATAGTGAAAAGGAAAGTTTAACTAAATAGTATTTGAACTCAGTACGGGAATGCTCTGGTTAAATATTGCAATACGTTTTGACTGACGACCTACGAATTTGTCAATCCCTCCATATATATGAAGGCATGTAATATATATACATATACATATACATATAAATACATACATAGATACATAGATACATACATAAAGACACACAAACACACATTTTTATGTATACATGCTTACAAACACAAAAGACCACCAGGAAAACAGAAGTGAAAGATGAAAATGAAAGCACAAACAAGTAAGTTGATGGCCGTAACTCGTAGGTGAGAGCCAAAAGAAATGTGAGAACAGTGAATTCAGTGTAAAGGGTGGGACGAAACTATCAGGACAGGCTATAGATTTGCTCAACTCAAGTTCCATGTAAATGATACTCGTTTAGTTCACCCCAAAACCAAGCAGAACTATCCAATTCGGAAAAAAAATGATGCCCCTACAAAAAGGCAGACCACAAACCATTACCGACACCCCGTATGTCAAATCAGTATCCTTGCTGAATGTCAAGGGCCTTGTAACTTTCCGGCAACACAAAAATCCCATACCTGACAAGCTTAGTTACATGTATGCAAGCAATAGGCATAGCACTAATATAAATTCATAAGAACGCTGAGATGCCAGATGCGGAGATACACACACAAAAGTATGTTGTATTACGAAGTGAGTGGAGAAAAAAAACTCATGGTAATATTATCTAGGAAGATGTCGTGCTGATCGTCCTGGTGTCACATTCAAACTCAATTTCTGATAATGTATTACACTATAAACAGATCAAAATTGTAATATGTACCCTATATTGCTCATCAGATTATCCAAATCATGGGGACTAATTCGAAGAGAGATTAAAAAATATGTAAGAATTATTAACCAGCCTAAATGACAGCCTCCACATACTTCTACGAGACACCAATGTTGAATGACCTGAAGGCCGCCGTCTCTTATGTATGCCACTGAATGAACAACGGCAAGCAGAGACTCTGCTTGACCTCAAAAACATTCTCTTTATGAAACAAATAGTGCTCCACCCAACAAGGGCTTAAAATGACAGGTACCTCTGCATCATAAATAACGAGGAGCTCATTCGTATTGTTATGGTGACACTGATGATATTCTCCGACCATAACGTAATAGAAGTAACAAAATATAGTTAAGAGAAAACTATAAACATGCCGTCAACTAGACGCATCCAAGTCCTTTCTTGTCCGAATCTGATTGGAAATGTATTCAGAAAGATGTCATGGAACAAATCTGGTTTACTTAGTCTCTCTATGCATGGTATTGACACACAAAGTACAGCAGTTTATGACAATCATGCATAACATATGCAGTAAGTTTGCTCCAGAATGAATTACAAACTGAAAATAATTTTCAACGAAAGGAAGAATTTAATGGGACGCGAGTCGTCTACGTGGTCCACTAAACGATAGTGAATAATTCTATCTCAAACAGACATTCCTTGCGAGTGAAAGTGAACACAAATGCTCCCATGAAAAGGAGAAGACAAGGCTACAAAAATTATAAAAGCAAAACCTAAAATTCATTACTGATCCTTTTCCAAAGCTTCCTTGAAACTGATAGATAATCCAGAAAGTTAATGGAAAGCAAAATATGACCTATCCATATAAAATGTAGTAGACCGGATGCTAAAAGTGTTCGACCTCTCTCAATAAACTCCCATGTCAGCTAAATCAGGAAACGCATTGCCAGGATGGAACTGATTGTTTTTAGAAGATTTTAACTTGCTCCTTAACACCCACAACGGCTTCCGCTCTGGATAAAGCTGTCATAATCAGTTTTTGCAGCATTATGAATGCGAATTGAAACAATTAACGAATCGCTAAAACGTGGATGGGTTATGCATCAATTTTGCAAACACCTCTGATAAGCTTTGTCATGGGATGGTGTGTCTAAGGAGATGCATCATAGCTGGAAAAGTGGTAGAATATTTACATGACTTCCTCAAAGACAGAAACCAGATTGTGACAGCCAAGAGGGACATTTCCAAGGAGGCAGTAATAGCGAATGGAATGCCGTTGCTGTTTATGGCAGCTGATTTGGATGTGCCATCAGTTACTAAGAGAGCAACACTCCCTAGCTATGCCGAAGACTAAAAAGTATTACTAGCAGTCAAGTGACCATTCGATGCTAACCGTCTACAGAAACACCTAGATGCCATTAAGAAATCGGTGGAAGACAACAACATGCAATTAAATGGAGAACATTTCCAAATCTTTCGCTGTCAGGTAGCATGTGCTCACCTACATTCAGAATAAAAGGAGCTGCAATCCCAGGGTCAATTGTAGTGTGTGATCAGGTGATTGATATAAGCAACAACGTCTCGTTTCAAGTGCATATCAACAAGAGAGTGGAATGTGTAGGCAAATGGCCGGTTGGAAACTAAAAACTATTAGAACAAGCGACCAGGAAATATGCTGTATCTATGGAAATCATTTTTCCTCACCCATCTTGATTATAGTTCTCAAATATGGTCACTCACAATCAAATTAATAACGGAACTTGAGACAGTTAAGAGGTGCTGAACCACTACAGATGAATCAATGAGACAGCTAAGCTACTGGGAGAATCGCAAAGTACTGCAACTCTACTCTTTCGTGCGAAGACGGGAGAGATATGCTGTGATATATGTATGGAAAATTCTGGAAGGGCTGTCACCAAACTTTGGCATGGAGAGATATAGCAGTCCCATAAATGGACGTCTCTGCACTGCTCCAAATATCTTAGCCATTAAGTCTAGAGTGAGCATCATGTACTGCAATAGCTTGGAACTCAAGGGCCCATAGCTATTAAATACCTTGCCAAAATATCTGATAGATCTTCATGGAGTAATAGTAGATGGTTACAAGAAACAACTTGACTCCTTACTCTCCAATGTTCCAGACAAACCACGTCATGACAAGAAACTCAAAAGAAAGCAGTAATATCGATATTCCTATCTCACCAGAACCCAATCAGAAATGAATTGCCAATGATAATTGAAAAGTTCATAACACTGTAGCTGCCCCAGCTTGGTCCTAGCCCTTGATCTGAAATGCATAAAACAACATACATATAAGTATGTATGTATGTATGCTGATATATATACATATATATATATATATGTGTGTGTGTGTATATAAATGTATATATATATATATATATATATATATATATATATATATATATATATATATATATATGGAATTTGAATACGCATCAAGGTATAGTAGAAACTCATCCACATTGTCTCCACTGAAAAACAAAGCTGTAGTATGATATTCTAGTGTATTGAATGAAATGAGTTAGCTGTATAAAGAAATCGACATGCATGCAATCTAGAAATCATTATCTTGACAAGAGAGAACAAACGACTAACACTGATGTATGAGCGAGAGGAAGAGGGAGAGAGAGAGAGAGATGGGAGCGAAAGCGAGCTTTGTGAGAGCTTTGTGTGTTTATTCAAAAAGTATCCAATAATACTTTTGCCAACTAAAATCTTATTTGTTCTGCTGTGACATGTTTGTAGCTGCAAGGAACAAATAACAAAGCATATATTTAAATATTTATAGTTCCACAAACGTATATATTTTAATAAATTATTCACACTGTCCGACAAAATTATTTTAACCTTCTGCGTAGCTATTCATTTATTCAGAACTTATATATATATATATATATATATACACATTTATGTAAGTTATGTTACGACGTATGCTACGCGTCTATAGATGGGAGTCTGTGTTCAAACATAAATGTATCTACCTCTCTATAAATTTCTATAAATTATATATTGGCGTATGATACAGCAAGTAGTTAACAATACTTAGTCGTATGTTGCTAACATAGTATAAGATAGTAACTTGTAATTTGTATACAAAAGTAAAATATTAATATGCGTATACAGGTAAATTTATATATGACGGTATAAAGAGAATTATATTATTGGAAAATTATATTATGGATAACACTGCACATAATAAGATAACTGGTGCTGTATTGTAATTTTGTGTTATGTTGTTGCTCTGTGTGATACTTACATGTTTATTTCAGGCTTTAAATTCTATATTTTGATTGTGTGAGGGATTTCTAGACCCTCTTTTAGGTATAGCTTACAAGTTAAAATTTGAGCTCCTTTCCTACTCTCTGATACCTATCACACTAACCACTCTGTATAATCTGTTATGTTTTACACCAGCACACAGCATTTTATTTTCTTTCGACTGTGAATTGGAACAAAGTAAAAAGAGTATAGCTATGCAGAGGATGCAAACTAGTATCATTTTTCACATCGTAAAATTTGATAATTCCTTCGTCCAATCCACATTTCGTTTACAACTCCCCAAATATGATATACTAGATGTCCTTATGCTTTTATTCTTTTGTCGATTTAAAAAAAAAATTATGAAGCCTGCGATTTTACTCCTCCTTTCAATTTAGCAGACGATTTTTCTGCGAAGAAATAATTCCCTTTGCACGGGAGTGACGCAAGCAAATCAGATGTATGTATATATTTATCAAATTAGAAATTCTGCATTCATCGTTCAGTCCCGATGGTGGTTGGTAAACTGGTCGTCTGAAGAAATTTCAGAGTAATATCTATGTATAGAAATTTAACATACTTGTGTTCTTCCCTCCACTTAAAGTTTTTTTCTACTGAAACTACTACTGAATTTGGTAACACCCAATCAGTACCTTTTCTCTAACCATCCCTTAATGTAGCTGTATCATATCACCCCTACTCACATATATCATACTTATTCACTCCTTACCTTCTCATCCCTTCCTATCCCTCCCCACTTCACTCCAATCCTCCCATCACATAATCTTGACCACCAACTACAACTCCTTTTCTCACTTCTTTCACTCCTTTCACTTTTCTTTTCACTCTTTTCACTCTCTCTCTCTCTCTCTCTCTCTCTCTCTTTTCTCTCTCTTTGTTCCTTTTATTTTCTCTTCCTGTTTTCATTTTGACCTATGAATCCCTCCGATGAAAGGATATATTGAATTTTCCCTGAAACAGCTATAAGACATTCTAGATGAAATATAAATTTTATTTATGTCATTGGTCTCTTCATCTCATATATATATATGTATATATATATATACATTTAAATATCTACACAACTGTTACGCCAAGCTTCTCGCGTCCATTCATCAGACAGGTGTGATAATACTCTAGAAGGAGAGAGAGAGAGAGTGGAGGAGGGACATGTTTGGAAGTTGTTGCAGAGGTAATTTTAACCCTGTGTCTGAAAATAAAATAATGGCTGATAGAAATAAGAATGAATAAAATAGTGACGTTAAGCATATCTGAAATATAATTTTACGTAAATCTGATGCTACAGTTAATATTTGGTCCATCATATTCAATTATTTCCCTATAAATATCCCCCAAATAATTATAAATTTCAGCTCCTTTCTCCTTCTTAAGATTATGGGTTAACTCGAAGACGTTCTTTGGCGTACAATATTCCTAACATACGACTTGAGGTTACACTTTGGAATAAATCTTCATTTGAGGTGAACGCAATACTTCATTTAAATTAAAATCTAAATTTCTCCTTCTTATCAAAGTGTATATAGAGGCAATCATTATACTTTCGAAAATAACTTTCGTTACCATTAAACTTTATAACCATCTATCTATCATTTCAGATGATATAAAATCAGCAAATAAATGTGCAGGCATAACTAATATTCTGTTATCTTTGATTTACTGATATTGAAATTGAAGTTTCTAACTTCAAAATAGTGTATCCCATATCACAGGAGAAAATCATAAATGGTATATTACCTTAAATCCTTTCAAATTTAAATGGTACTATCACATCCGCACCTTCCACGGTTAGGATAGAAGAATTGGCACTTCGATTACCATATTCGTATGCTATTTGAAAGAAAAATATCCATTCCAACGTAGATTTCAAACATTTACTGTTCACTAAATATTCTACGAGCAATAAAAATACTGCCATGTTCGTGCAACAGAACAATACGTATGGTGTTGCATAAAGAATTGAATTTTCGTTCGTAGAAACCCCATTACGTGCAGGTGCTAAAACCTAAAGACTGACTGGAGAAGTCCAGAACTCCAGAACTCCAAGAAGTCAAGATCTCACTCCATATGATTTTTACCTGTGGGATTACACAAAAGAGGAGGTGTTGAAGATACAATCTTAAATACTGGAGGTCTTGGAGACACGGATTCAGAAGGTTCCCAATGATACCCCAGATAACGTCCTTTACAATGTTGTTCATTCCATTCCAGGAATTTTGAGGAAACTGGTCGACTCCACAGGTGCTTTCGTTGAAATAAGATATACTTTCATTTTCCTATGCAATAAATAACATGTATCATTTGTTTCAATAAATTTGTAAAAGGAATATTGATTTTATTACCAAATTTTGAAGCCTACTTACTTTTCACCCACTCTGTACATATAATCTGTTATGTTTGTCTCCAGCACACAACATTTTCTTTTCTTTCAAATATGAATTGGAACAAAGTAACAAGAGTATAGCTATGCAGAGGATGCAAACTAGTATCATTTTTCACATTGTAACATTTGATAATTCCTTCGTCCAATCCCCCTCTAGCAGACCACATTTCGTTCACAATTCCCCAAATTTACGATATACTCGATGTCCTTATGTTTTTATTCTTCCGTCGATTTTTAA
>NC_142942.1:7353837-7393837 GCF_046866305.1 Octopus bimaculoides | reverse complement strand
TGATTGTTACTCACGTGTATTCTGTTTATGATTTCAGTCTTTAAACTACGACAGAGCTATGCTGCATGTTATCTCTATTATGTTATATTTATATATTTTGATTTAAGAAGGTTCAGTGTGAAGCAATCTAAATTTTAACCTGTTCATGATAGGAACTGTAAACTTAACGAGACGCAATGGAATTCTGGAACGACACATGATATTTGAATAAAAATTAAAGAAATGGACTTATACAGAGTTGATTACAATGTGGTTTAGTTATATTTGACGTAAATTAGGGCTGCTTAGATGAAAACACCATATGCTAACTGGTGTTGTATGTGCTTATATACTGGAGCGAGACAGAGAAATATAACAGGAATAAGTATAGATAAACGAAGAATGATATGTAGATGCATGAAATTAAATGATTTTCTGTGTGAGAGAAGGAAACTGCATATGTGTGTTTGAGAAAATGAAAATGATGGAGAGAAAATCAGTTATACATTAGTGCCTATAAACTCATATGCATATAATTACACGCTTATAAATTATCATATATCTCGGTATATCAAAGTATGTATGCACAAAAAGAATACATTTATATATGCGTACATGCATATGTTTACATTCTAAATTATTGCATAAATTATCTGATTTCTAAAAATACCCTGAATCGCTGAAATGCTGATATATGTGTGTGTAGTTGTCATTATGTCGTGGACTTTATGTTTCGTAAATAGTATTAAAATTACGCATGGCAGAATTGTGTTCATGCAGCTTGTTATATATTTCCTGCAACCGTATAGTGAATTTTCTAATATGGTTTCACAGAGATATCCTTGCAAATAAGATAAAACTTCTAATTTTTATGAATATCAAGCAGATCATATGTTGAATGTACATCTATATCAGCGAACGCTGTGTTGCGCTGAATTTCACGATTCCTTAGTTAAACAGCAGTAGAATATTGTTTGCTAGATTTTGTCAAAGTCTTTTACCCCTATGATATATTGGATAAATACAATATTTCATTTGTCTTCATTGTATATTTGTCTCATTTAACTGGACAATAAATTTCCGACTGGTTGTTTTGTTACTTTATCTTGTTCAAGAGAGCTGATGATAAAACGCATCAAAATGATGATCAATTCATCTCCTATTCAGACAGTATTTGCTGAAATTGATGATGCAATACATTACTCAACTTTTTTGCTTCAACCAGCTAATTGTAGCGATATTTTAATACCATTTCTCAGAGATCAGTATCTGCAAAGAGAATTCCTCATTAGATTGTTATTGTGCTGGTTGAGAAAGGAGGCAGTTGGATCTTTTAAGGGAAGAACTAAGTGATTGCTACGTCGTGCAACCGAAAAATCCTACACACTATACGGCTTGATGCCTTCATTGAAATATACGCTCTATCCAAAGCTCCAATCGTCACCATCACGATACGTTTTTCTTTTGAGACGTTATGGTGTGTCTGAAATCTATCTGCCATCATTCATAAGATAATCGGAGAATTATTCCATGCTTATTTGTATGATATAGCCTATATCGAATCAACTCAGAATTCCTAATATCCGGTCATTGAAATTGAATTCACTTCCGATATGCATGTATATATTCCAAGCATCTAGCTTCGAAAACGCACACTTTTGCATGTCCACAATTATAGATAGCTACACACATACATACATACATACATACATACATACATACATTCATTCATACATACAGACAGACAAGCACATCTATATATAAAACATTATATGTATGTACATATTTACATATACAGTTCTATATTTAAGAGATGAGGAATAATGTACGTTACTTACATTATTTACATTTGACGGATATTTGTCCTCATTTTGTTTGTAGCTAACACAACGTTTCGGCTGATATACCCTCAGCCTTCATCAGGTGTCATAGGGAAAGGTGTCTTTGTGAAATGCCTCTCCGAAAAGATACAAAAGGTATGCGACCCACATGACATCAGGGCAGTATTCAAGAATGATGCAACAATTCGCAAATACCTTCTTCGGGTAAAACCACCAATAGAAGAGAATATGACCAAGAACTGCGTGTACTCCATCCCATGCAGCTGTAGCTGGTTATACAAAGGCGAAATATGCCGCCCCTCAAAATAAGGTAGAATAATATCGCAAAGCTGTGACATGAGGAGATATTGATGAATCGGGTATAGCTGATCATGTATGGAAAAATGGAGACCACCTCCCCTGTGGGATGAAATTAAAATAATAGACAGAGAACACCACTGGGAAATACGAAAACTAAAAGAAACAGCACATATTCTAGGACACAACAACCTCCTAAGCAGACCGAGTGCAGATATGAATAGCACATGGGTATTAAGGAAGGATAGGAAAATATTAGATTTATAAACACTAAAAACTCACTCCATATTTGCCCACGGGCGTATAGCGTAGTGGTTAAGAGCGCGGGCTACTAACCCCAACCTTCTGAGTTCAATTACAGGCAGTGACCTTAATAATAATAATAATAATAATAATAACAACGCCATCGAAAAATACCTTAGGAATGAGATCCTTGGGTTCAAAATTTACCCTGATGAATGCTGGAGGGCATATTAACAAACAAGATGAGGACAAATATCCGTCAAATGTAAATAATGTAAAAAATGTATATTTACATATATGTGTGTATATATATTTGCGCATCTTATATACATATAATTTGCTTTTCCGTTAAAATAACGTCAACCATAAAAGAAATATTTCATCCGGTGAAAGATAAATATTGGTATGATATGATTGGTATAGGTATAATACTACTAGTGTGTTAGTAATCTTCAGGCTCTGGGTACAAGGCCTATTCATGTTACAAATCAAGAACAGAATTCGAGAAATTACGAGGTAAACGAGAGGTGATGCACAGTATGGAAAGGTGAAAGAAAAGGAAAAGGAAAAAAAATCGAATTACTGGCATGTCTCCTATGAACGTAAAGCTTTAAATTTGGTTTATGTACAATCAACGAGAGCGGTTATAATTCTGCAATACAACTGCTCAACCTGCAGAGGAAGGTGTTCTCCAATACGCTGCCAAAAGAGAGTTTGTATATATACATGCATTTGCTCAAAATTTCACATCTGGTGGAATTCTTTGATCTAACAAGAACATCTGATCCCTTAGCTACTCATAACTTGCCCTTTTAGATTCGTTGATATATGGCATGGATTTTCCATAATTTCCCACTTGATGGTATATGGCCAACAGCTGGGCTTCAAACCCCATACGTGGCTTGCCAAATCAGTGGCTTTACTTTTGTTTATATAGTGGAAAGAACATAGGTGTTTAGCGTATTGTCTTTTGAAGTCACCTCTGCATAACCCGATGCAATTCTTCTGTTCGGTCAGGTTATCATGTAGTGTTGCTGTAACAGTAACTCTATATATGTATATATACGTGTGTGCCTCTGTATGTGTGTGTGTGTGTGTCTGTGTTTGTGTGTGTATCATGTATATGTTTATATATATATATATATATATATATATATATATATTTATTTATTTATTTATGTGTTTCAGCCAAGTGGCTGCGGTCATGCTGGTGCACCACCGTGATTTTCACGTTCCTTGCATGGCTCTTCTCCCCCACCTGACATGGTCCAATCAAGAGTTTTGATGGCACATCTGGTGTATAAGAGAATTTGACACAGCTGCCCTAAACTGCGTCTCATTACGAGCCATTGGTTCGTCTGGTATCGTGGAGAGGAAAGCGTCAAGTTTTGTCTTGAAGACCTCCGCATCCATGTCTTGCATGTCTCTCAAATGTTTTGGCAGGGCATTGAAGAGCTGAGGTCCTCTGAAACCGAGGCTGCTGCAGTATCTCGTTCTTATGTGAGATGCAGTGGACGGTACCTTTGGCACCATGCAGTGGCGACCCGTGCGGGGATTCCTGTAGTACTTGATACCAAAGTATATATATGAATTTTATTTGAAATCGACAGTTCAATTATTATCCGAAATCCAGATTCAGTATATATTCCCTATGCTACTCCGAAGGTGTTGCTATATGCCCTTGAATTTGCGTGCAGTGTATATAGTACTTCACGTTAACCCTGGCGGTGGTGCTTTATTGAACCCAAATCGTTCTTCTAAAATGAATAACTTTTGTAAATTCCTTACAAACTACATTTCGAAATCAATAAACTCGCTCAACATTTAGTGGATGCCTTTCATCAACAGAGACCAAACAACTGACTTCAACTGATTATGGAGTATAAGCATGTTTATATAACTGAACATTCGAGTACGAAATCTCTTGATATATTGAATATAACGAAGATGAATTTGTCTTTCTAAACTCATTAAACGTAAACTTCTTTTCGACAAAACCTTATACTACAATAATTTGGTGAGTTCTATTCTGTGACATTTATGAAAGTGTTTGACAATCGGTAGAAACCGAAGTGTGTCTTGCATTTCTGATTGGTATATCCGTTTCTTCCGAAACAGCCATGATGATTTAAGTTACTCTCTCAACACTAATGCAGATACAGCTGTCTTCTTCACTATTCCCCCCAGCGGCAAGAAGGAAACATGGAAAGATGTTAGCGTTCTTGCTACCACTATATATAAGACGTGCATGAATGTTACACAAAACCCGATGAATCCTGTATTGAATTATCTGAAATAAATGGATCCCACGGGGGAAGATGTGGCGAATAGACAAGGGTGACTGAAGGAAACAAGTCTCATCAACCTATGCGTTACTCAACACAACACCACATATGAAAAAAACAAGACCATACAAAATTATCATTGTCTCTAATTACATTATCCATGAAGCTGAAGCAAAATATTCCTAAATTAAACATTGCACATCACGTTAGCAGCCAGTGCTTTAATTTTATACGCTCAACATATGTCAACCGTTAAATGAGGGCAAAATATAGTATAATTCCAAATTATTAGTCATAAACAGGTAAATAGTTTTATCGTGTTAACATTTAGGAACAGTTGCGAAATTTCATCTAGAGAATTAAGTTGTAATTAATTTCCCTGGATTTAACATTTTGAATATTTCTATTTCCGTTCTTACGATAATTTTGATACTTTCAGTTCTGTATGTTCACGTCGATCCATTCTTTCATTCATTGTTTGGTGTAGGGAAATTTTTATGACTTCAATATTGTAGTTTTTTAATATCTTTCTCAATCAGATATTATCTGATCTCTGATATATTAGTAAAAATTGTTATTTACATATTGGTTGTTTCATATGCATAAACTGCGAACAAATCTACAAATATTTCAACTTATATAGGAAAAAATAGACGTGCATACGAATACAGTTGCACATAATAATACTTAGAAATATACAAATACACATATATACACAAACACATGCATGCGCATGCATATTTATCAAAGTATATTATATAAATGTTCGTATATGGACTACCATACACATTTCTTTATTTCTATGTATGTATGTATGTATGTATGTATCTATCTATCAATCTATCTATCAATCAGATTCTCTCTTTATTTCTCTACCTCTCTCTTTCTCTCTATACACACTACACACACACACACACACACACACACACACACACACACACATATATATATATATATATATGTTTCTAGTTAGATACGTAAAGAAATATAGATATATATATACATATATATATAAATAGATGTGTATGCATAAATAGATATTATATATATATATATATATATATATATATATAGAGAGAGAGAGAGAGAGAGGTAGAGAGATAGATAGATAGGTAGAAACAACATACATATATATACAAACGGTTACACACACGCGCGTAGGAATAAGTATAAAAATACGTGTAAATATTAGTTCAAATTCTTTACTAAATGTGTCTGGTTATGATTGTGTGCAAGCATATATATCTTTGAAATGTATGCGAAATTGTATACAACAATCTGACATAAACTTATAACAATATAAATGGGGATTTTAAATTCGAGAAAGCGAAACGGAAAATATTAAGTAGCTAATAAGAAAAAGTAATTATTTATATATACACAAACAAAATTTCTAATTAATTTTTCTGCTCCATTGCTAAATGTTTCATCCAACAAGTTTTATCAGTAATTAAAACGATTTATCATGCTGCGAATATCCTTATCTTTTGTACCTGCTGCTACCAAAATATATGCAGCTACACTACACATACAAATGTATGTAAAATAGACGTTAAATATGAAATTGTTTACAAGTAAATATATATATATACATATATATATATACATACATACACGCATGTATATACATATATAAATAAATATACATGCCAATATTTGTTATATATGTATACTTTTAAATGCACGTATATATATATATATATAACATATATATATATGCATACTTACAGACAAAAATTATAGATTCAAAGTCGGAGACGCATTAATGCATTGATTCTGGTTTATATATAATTAGACAACAGAATAAAACACGCGTATTGTAGCTAATATATCATACACATACTTGAAGAATGAATGTATAAGCTCTCTGTTTCAAACACATGCGTACAGACACAAGCATACATACATACATACATACATACATACATACATACATACATACATACATATATATTAGCTGTTTATGTCGAGGCATATTTTATGTATATTATACTCACATATTACATACCTATGAAAACACGCAACTTACATTCTAACCACCTGTCTAATAGGTTACAAACAACTTTCTTTCCATGCAAAAAATGAACATGTATATATCTATATCATTATCTAACTATCTATCTATCTATCTATCTATCTATCTATCTATCTATCTATCTATATATATATCTATATATATATATATATATATATATATATATATATATATATATATATATATATATATATATATATATATATATATGTCCGTGTATGCGCCCATTAATGTGTACTAATACTGCCTATTTTTCTTTCTGTGTACATATTTGATTTAATTTAAAGTTAAGTTAAACCTTACTTGTGTATATTTCTTGGAAACATGTAATTTTAGTCTGAATGTGAAAAGGAAACATGATAACGAAATATTTGCTAAATTTGAAATAGTTTCAAAATACTTTTTGGACACATTACAAAGAAAAGAAAGAATCAACTAAGATTATTGAAATGCATGTTTGTATAAATAACAGGACCTATATATATATATAACTAAGCTTTAGAAGCCTACCAAGTTGTATATGCATGGCCATCTGTATAGAGGTAGACAAATAAAAGATTGGAAAAAATTAGGAGGGTAGATGAGTGGCAAATAGATACACTTCATATGTAAAAAGATTCACAAATAGGAAAAGCCCAGAATAAAATAAAAACACATACGCTATCCACATCTCTCTCCTCAGTCTCCATATCTCCATACACACAACATATATCGTAAGAATATGTGTAAATATATGTTTAGATTCAGTCCTTTTTTCTTTTTCTTTTTTTCTTATTTCTTTCTTCCTCTCTCTCTCTCTCTCTCTCTCTCTCTCTCTCTCTCTATATATATATATATATATATATATATATATATATATATATATATATATATATATATATATATATATGTATATATATGTATGTATGGTTGAGGAGGGTATTGGAGTTAACCAAACACAGGAGGATACAGGTAATACCGAGTAAGTGCTGTATACCGACTAAAATAATATATTACTTTATTTTTTCTGTCTCCGATGAAGGGAAGTACTGGATCTTCCCAGAAACAGCTGTAAGACTCTATCCATAAAATACTTCTCCAACCTTACCTTTGCTCTCTTTATCTTTTTGTTTTTATATATTTACATATATATGTATGTATGTATGTAGGCATATATATATATATTTATTTGCTTGAAGTTAAATGATATATCCAAAGTGGTCAATGTTTTCGCTTCTATAAAGCGCTTTGCTTTATACACAACGAATGATTGAGGGATTATAACCTCTCTTCAAACGGGAGACTGATATACATTCTTTTATTCTGTTACTTGTTTCAGTAATTTGACTGTGGCCATGCTGGAGCACCGCCTGCAGTCGAACAAATCAACCCCAGTACTTATTTTATAACTCTCTTTTGCCAGACCGCTCTGTTACGGGACGTAAACACACGATCATCAGTTGTCAAGCGATGGTGGGTGACAAATTGACACACAAATACACACACACACAACACAAACACACGTACACACACACACACTTACACACGCATACACACACACACACACACACAAGACGGGCTTGTTTCATTTTCCATCTAACAAATCTACTCAAAAGGTTATAGTAGAAGACACTTGCCCAAGGTGCCACGCAGTGGGACTCATCCCGGAACCATATGATTGGTAAGCAAGCTACGTACCACACAGCCACTCTTATCATCTATCTATCTATCTATCTATCTATCTATCTATCTATCTAGATAAGTATAGGGGTGTGTGCACGTAAGTGTGAGTGTGCGAGCATACGTGCGTCCCATACACACACACATATCGTAAGAATATGTGCAAATATGTGTTTAGATTCAGTCCTTTTGAAATATCCATCTTGACCTCTTGATGCCAATGGTATTTTTTAAGGTTGTGGCCAAGGTGAAACAATCATATTTTTCTATATTAGCGTCGATTTTGTCGATGCCCTAAACGACTGCCCATTTCCACTCACCTCCTTTCTCGTAATATCTTTCTAAATCGTGTCCTATTTTTAACCATACTTGCTTTCATTTTCACGCTTCTCTTCTTCTACCTCTAAGGTGCATTTTTTCATCTAGTTATGGATTTATTTTTCACTTACTTTATTATTTTGTTTGAATATTAAAAATTTCATGTTACTTAAGTTTCTTCAGGTCATTCATTTCTTTTATTCTTTCTTCTATTACAATCTATTTTTTGTCTTTCTTGTTTCTGTTTTGCTATTTTCTATCCAGTCTTTATTCGCCTATCTCTCTCAGTGCCCATCGCTTTCTTTCTAGTTTCCTTTCAAAATTCTCATAAAATGTCTCACTATGAATCCAAATTCAGACAGTAATTCCCTGAAACATAACTAGGTAATGAATTTCCTGATGATTCATTGTAGTTATACATCCAATTGCATTTCAAGCAGCCACAATGGTGAAACGGACGTAAGGAAACATGATATAATATTGTTTATTGTAATTTCCTATATTTGTTTTCTTTTATCTTTTATTGTTACGATCAATGTTGATTGCGGCCATGCTGGGAAAACACCTTCATACATTTTATTGAAACAAATCGACCTCAGTAGTAATTTTTTAAAGCCTGATACTTATTCTATCGGGGTCGTTTGCCGAACAGCTAGATGGCGAGCACGTAATCACATCAACAGCAGTTGTCAAGCGGGAGGGGGGGGGGCAACCACAGACATAGATACATACACACATAGATTCATATACATGCACACACACTTACGACAAGCGTTTTTCAGCTTCTGTCTGAGAAAACTTTGGTTGGTACAGGGCAATACTAGAAGTCACTTGCCCAAGGTACCCGGAATTGCGATTGAACGTGGGACCATCCGTTTGAGAAGCAAGTTTCATACCACACAGCCACTCCTGAAGCGTGATATGTAGGAACACCCTCTTCGACAGTTAAACTTCGCGGGAAGCCATTAGTTTCCACGTCTGCACCGAGTTTTGAACCCAGAACAGAGCACTTGAATGACTCTGCCTCTGCCACTTCATATATATTTACAGATATAATGATATTATACGTATGTATGATATAAATATATCATACATACATGATACGTTTATATATATTTATGTACATGTATACATATGCCTTTTCAATTATGTGTATACGTATTTCTAAGTTGGCGATTGTTTACAGAATTTGCGTGACGTGTGTATAACTGGTTACACGTTGTTGATTTATAAGTATTCATTATGTATCAATTATCGATAAATAGATAAATGAATGATCTAGAGTTGTAATAGAGTAACATCTTATTTTTATTTCTCTTAAAATATTCACTTGAGGTAAGTGAAATAAATGGAAACTGATAATAGTTAGAGTTGAAGGATATAATGGTATGAGTTATCATTTTATATCATGTAAAATAAAACTGAATTTAATTAATATTTATGAGAATTAAAGCTGTCAACTTTTAAGTAGCTTTTTCGGTTGCAGGGTATTGTGAAAATATATTGACACTTTATTGCGTGAAACCGATTTAAGCTAAATGATATGTACAAAATATATGTCCGTGCCTATGTATGCATCAACATGTATGCCCAAATACACTGATCTATCTATCTATCTATCTATCTATCTATCTATCCATCTATGTTTGTGCGTATATTTAAATGAAAATGTATGTGAGTATAAGTACATCCATGTGTATGCAAAGAAACACACCCACACGCACACACACACACACACAAACACACACGTATATATATATATATATATATATATATATATATATATATATATCGATTCCTGGACCGGACGATGCGTTGTGGTCTTGATCTAAACGTTTACATTTCACGTTTTTCCCTTCCACTCCGTTGGTAAAACGAATAATCCTGCGACGGTTCGGCGACCTATCCAGGTGGGTAATATGTACGCCACTGAAACTCGGAAACCGGCCCTTATGGGGGTTGGCATAACTCGAGAGGGAAACATTTAAAAAATTTCTTTTTACACACACACACACACACACACACACACACACATACACACAAACAATCACATACACAGACATGTATATGTATATATATATATATATATATATATATATATATATATATAAATATTTGTATATATTATATATATGTATATTAGTTTATTTTACACACACACACACAGAGGCACATATATGTATATGCATATATATGAATATATGTATATATATGTATATATATACATATATATATATATATATATATATATATATATATATATATATATATATATATATATACATATATATATATATATATATATATATATATATATATATATATATATATATATATATATATATATATATATATATATATATATACACACACACACATACACGGCAAGAAGAAAATGGAAGGGATACAGAAATAGTATTCATCAACTGTTAGACATTATGTTACGTCTATTTATTTATTCTAAGTATATTTATATTTATAGATATAGATAAATTGGGAGTGGGGAAAGGAGAAAGCAAATTTAAAATAGAGTCAGAGGAGAGGGAAATAATTATTAGGTAGCTAAATGTCGCTTAAGTGTCCAAGGAAACAATGGTCACACTTGTGTGGGATTTGATTCCGGGAACAAACGAGATGTTTATAGGAGAAAATATATAGGATTTTTTCTATATTGGGATTATATCCTACGGATTGGAAATCCAGACTCGTGAACCGATTTTCTACCTTCAGATACAATCGTAAGAGTAATTCCAGTGGACGGTGTATAGTAATCTGTCACCTGAAAGAGTCTGACAAACATTTTTCTTTAGATTGCAAAATTTTATCTAGATCATTCGCCTATGATAGAGAGAAAACTTTTTGTCCTCTCTGTACGAAAGAACAATTTTCTATCCTCTCTTCCAAACATAAACCTGTGAACACATTTACGGTGCGAGTTTACAGGTTTTCACACCAGAAAATACATTCTTTCACCTCTGGTTTATATATAATTAGACAACAGGATAAAACACGCGTATTCTAGCTAATATATCATACGCATACTTGAAGAATGAATGTATAAGCTCTCTGTTTCAAACACATGCGCACAGACACAAGCATACATGCATACATACAAATAGTATCAAACCTGTACCTAATAATAATTTCTGCAAATAATATTTTCTTTATTCATTATTCTTTATTCTTACTCCCATAACCTTTACCGTCATCTTTTCTTCTCATCTTTTATCTATCCAATTTTTCCCGTTCCTCTTTCCTCTCTGTTGTAACTTGTATTCCCCTTCCCCTCCCTATTTATCTATATCTGCTCTTCTACTCTCACCCTATAAAGTATATTTCCTTAACGGCATTTTCAAATTTTAGCCCTCACAGCTTAGCTTTCCATATATGTGTATGCGTGTTTATCTCTACTTGTTCTTGTATGTATGTATGTATGTATACTATGTATGTGTACAAATGCATATCTGTGTTTATGTAAGTGTGTGTATGTAAGTAAGTATGTAAGTGTGTACGTAAGTATGTATTTGGGTGCTTCTATGCTTTCGGTATGTGTATGATCTTGTGCCTGTATGCGTACGTGTACGAGTGTTCATGTGCAGAAGTAGGTGGTCGTACACGTCTATAACCATATGCGCATATATATATATATATGAGTGTTGTGAGTATATGTATGCGTGTATGTGTATGTATGTACATGTATGCGTGTGTATATATGTATATATGTGTGAGAGTGTGTGTGTATATTTATATATACATGTGTCTATACATATGTCAGTATATATATATTTGTGCGTGCTGGTGTGCATATGTATATTTATAAACGCCACATCTGTTGTTTCTTATACCTGTTAAAATGTTTATTTGATGAGCACTGTTGTTTATATCTTAACTGATGTGATTGATTCATTGCTGGTCATTATTCATCCTGTCGGATGCATTTTGGATGCATCCATCAAAACATATGTCGATGATATGAAGACATAATTTATTTAATTACATATTGAGCGTTTGTCTACTTTTGAAATTTTTCCTACACGCACACACACACGCACACACACACACACATACATACACACACATACACACATACATATACACACACACACATACACACACACACACACACACACACACACATATATATATATATATATATATATATATATATATAGAGAGAGAGAGAGAGAGAGAAGCCAAGAGAAAAGACGGAGACACGACAATAACATTTTATTAATACACAAGCGATGAATTGAAACAACTGTAGGACTTATCAATGTATTAATACATTTTTACTAATCCTTCTTCATCTTCTCTCTTGTTCTTTTATAATAATAGTAATAATAATAATAATAATAATAATAATGATATATATGCGTGTGTATTCAACCAATATAATCTTGGATATTTCTATCCCTCTGAGGTGAATATAGCTTTATATATATATATATATATATATATATATATACATGCACATGCAATTCTCCAGGCTTTCAGCTACTTGATTATGCAACTCTTTCCCTTCGTTATGAGATTTAGTTGTGTTTCGTCAGGTGAATATCATCCCCGTAAATTCACAATGTCTGCTTGAAAAGCGTCCTATCTGACTGTTATGGTCTGGAGTTAGTAGTAGTCACTGAGTGTATTAAATAAATGTCCAACTGACCTGCTTATGGTTGACTCCAACAGTTTCAATCGTCTATTCATACACTACAAAAACCAAACCGCAAATGTAGAAGTTCGTATAATAATACTACTGGACAGCACAGGGTAAACTTTGAGGGAGGAGCTGCTTCATACTGTACTGTACTATCTACTTAACAGGCAATACCATCCCTAAAACCATCTATCGTCTTGCAATAGAATGAACTGGGATATGGGGATGTACATTTGCTTATGCATGCAGTTTGTCCACGACGACCACTGATGCTCCCAGCTATTTTAAGGTCAAACAATATCACTTGTCATGTTCTCGTCAAGGGAATTTCTCTCGTGAAAATTTCAGTCGTGATACTTACAAATCCACTTTGGGGCTAAGTAGACGCAGTTCACTGCGTAATTCTACTCGAAACAATTTCAGGATTTCTCTATTTAACACACTAAATTGTTTGAATACAAACTACCATCTATTGCACGAGTTGACCTTGCAATCTATTTCCATTTTTGGTTCCAGCCAAATTATTAACAAGTGAAATCTCTACGAATTTTACTATAAAATTGTTTCATATTGCAACATATTTTCTCATCTAAAGCTTTTTATATGTGACATGAGGGAGAAGTGTTACTGCTATATAAATATATATTTTAAATATAATAATTTTTATATACAAAATACGAGGCAAGTACATAAAATATTATATACGGAATAGAGTGCGGACAAGTTCCCAAGATGCGAAAATATCAATATAAAAACTAGAAAAGGATGATATTCAATGTAATGTTTTTAAAATTTTATTTGTATGATTAATGATGGAGAAAGGATAACTGATAAAATGGTCAGCAATGAATATAACAAACACAAAGAAAACAAATATCTGTAAATACGATGACATGCACTACTTGTCAAGCAGTTGTGAATAACACATACGCAAATGCACACACATAGACATATACACATTTGCATATATGCACCTATATATATATATATATATATATATATATATATATATATATAAATACACGCACATGATAGTCATCTTTCAGTTCCTGTCTACCAAATCCATTGTCACAAAGCTTTGGTCAGTACAAGGCTAGAGTAGAAAACGTTTGCCTAAGCTATCACTTAACGGGACTGAACTCAGAACCATGTGTGTTGGAAGCAAACGTCTTGCCGCATAGCAACTCCTGCGCCTATTATTTTATAAATTTTTGATGGCATGTACACATTTCAAATAGTTTGCAGTTAGCTACTTTTGAAACCGTCCTCATGATTTCTGTATTTATTATCATTCTATCTGTTCATCTTCTTCTTCTAGTAGTAGTAGTAGTAGTATTAGTAGTAGTAGTAGTAGTAGTAGTAGTAGTAGTAGTAGTAGTAGTAGTATTAGTAGCAGTAGTAGTAGTAGTAGTAGTAGTAGTAGTAGTAGTAGTAGATGTCATTTTTTTTGTTTTAGGCTCTCTTAGCGTTGATCAATCAAATTATTGAACACGATTGATCAGTGATAAACCTGTTATTTTTTTCCTGTAGAATCATGTATCAATGATGCCCTTTTTTCTATATACTATTCAAACTGTTTCGTGCTTTTAAAAGCTATCTTCTTGTATAGTGCATCTAAAATCTATATCCCAAATAGGAAAAACCATTGCTCAAGTTTTATACATGGTTTCCGTTTCTTTGATAACTAATGAAAATTTTTCAATTTCTTTTATATATGTTACACTACTCATATCCACACTATGTGTCTCTAGTCGAGGCTAATGTGCCACTTCACTGAGCTACCCTGCTGGTAGAAGCCTCCTCTTTGGTATGGAGCTCATGTTATTATTGTTTGACCCCAAGTTAACCCAGATTGAGCATATGTTTTGTCGCATGCATTTTAGCTGTTAATATCTATGTTAATTTCAGGCATAAAATAATGTAGTTCTAGAAGATAAGTTTTCTTCTCCAAGAAAAGAGCACCAGCTTGGGTTGTGGTTGGATGAATATTTGGCTCCACTTCCTTGACAGCTGAGGCACCTTCTTAAGATTTCACCGTTGTTTCCTAAAGAGAATCTTTTGCAGAATTCTAAATTTCTTGAGAGTTACATTACGATCTCGTTCTCTGGAAGTGACAAAAAAAAAAACCCAGCTTTTCTTGAATGTTATAAGAGATCATGTAACCCTCTAGTCTTTTCCTCTCTCATATTTAAGAATTTTAATTGAGAATCGATTTGGTTTCCATGCATGGTGGCGTATAAACTATTTACAATAACGTAGGGGATTATCATAAACCTTTACATGTAATCAATTTAAGTAATTAAGCAATCTATTATAATTAATATTTAATGAATTCCAATACACGATGGATTTCATTATACATATATCATATAATTGTGTCAACGCTTTGATATTAAATTATATGTATTAACATTTTCGAACTATTAATGTTTTGTTTATCAATATGAATTGTTCGAACATCTAAAGAAATTAAGTTAACGCTGACAGAGAACTTTTTCTCTCGTAGTTTTTGTTTTTCCTTTTACATTTCATATTTGTTTCCAAATTCATTCCAATCCTTAATTAGAATGCAAGTCAGCGGTTAAGGAAATATTTTTAAAATAACAAAAAGTTTTAATATGAATACAAAATTTATTTTTGGTTTCTGCTTTAAGCATAATGCTCTGCGTTGTTTCTAATAATTTGACCATCTTGAGAATTCCAGTTATCAATAGGTACTGCGATGTTTTAACAAATCTCTAAAGTATAACACCGGAAATAATGCCAAGACGATAGCATGATAGGAATGTAAATTAAAATACATTTCATTGCAATTATGTATTGTTCAATGTCTTTTCCAACGCATTGCTGCTAAAGTCGATATTCTCTACCGGCCAAAATTTGACATCTTCAATTTTAGATTCAGAGAGATGTATCATCTACATATTGTTCCAGATTTTAATGTTCGTTTATTCGTTTACATCAGTTATCCCCATTCCTTTACCCTCACTTTTGTTCATGATTGTTATTGCTACTACCACAATTTAGTATTTCCATCTTGTAATATCATACTCATGTCTCCTTTCTTTCTCGCTTATTAAATGAAATATTTCACTACTATGCCGTACTCATTATCTGTACATTACCAGACATGATTAATGCTAAGTACCCTGCTTACAGATTCTGCGAATCAGTAAAACATGTCTAGTGAAATTTTCAGTTAAGGAACTGTGAGCAGTAGAGGTTATTAATTGTACAATAGATTAGAGGAAAACGCTTTCCAATCGGTCTAATTGAAACACGTTGTTTATATGGACGCAAGTTTCAATGCTGACATGAATATCTATGAATGTCTTATACATTTGTAATTATTTTATGATAATACTGCTGTAATGGATTCCGAACAATATCATAATTATCATCCTCAGAATAATTATCAAAACCCTCTCCATTATGATCAGTCTACATTCCATTCTTATTAGGATCATTACGCTCATCTTTGTCAGCACCGATAATATTATTTATCTTATAGTGACTTTAACTAATTCTTCCAAACTTATTTGCTTGCTCAAGAGGTAATTCTATTATTTTATAGAAAGTAGCACGGGCGGGAATGTGAGATGAACAGATGAGTTAGTTATATGGTGAACGTGAATGAGACGTTTTATTTTGTTAAAGGCGTAACTTTGAGTCGGCACATATAACTTTATGCTACCACCTCCAGCCGATCACATTTATGTAATGTTTGAAGTAGAATCTTAGCATGCAATTTGAAATGAGATAATGATCGGTTTAACGAATATATCACAACATTAAGCGGTTAGCTGTATATGAACATCTCCATCAGCGCCATGAGGAACACAATTGTCCGTTTGCCTTTGGAGGGTACCAATTAAATTTATTTCGGAGACAATATATAGCTAGGAGAAAGAAGGCAATAAATTATAGGTTGAACACCTATGTCATCGATTACTTTTCGAAGCGGGAATTGTATCTAGGCAAAAGTGGCAGAATATTCACTGAGTTTCCTTTGTTTTAAACAGTGTTTCGTTGAAGATTGTTTACTGTCGATAATCTCAACTATTTACCTACTCCAATGCGCCTTCACCAATTCACGCATGTTTCATGTAATTTACATATTTATTACATTAAGAGCGAGGGAATATGGTTTCCACCCTCCTTATCAATACGGATAAATATTAATTTCATTTCTGCAGGCAGAGAGACTTCTTTTGAACCGACAGATGCATGTGGCATGTAAGTCGTTCATTGATCAGTCTATCCACATGTGGATGAATGTCAAAGTATGTCCTAATAAAGTTAGACAAAGACTCTGCAACGTACAAGACAATAATCTCCCTCAGTTTACTATTTTGTTAACCCGAAGTACTCAGCAGATTGTCATCGCCTACATATAAGTGGGGTTCAAGGAGAACACTTATCTTTTAAATGCCTTTCAATATTACTATACTCTTGTTACTATCTTATATTGTAAGTTTAGCAGGCTATATATACATCAATAATAATAATTGTGGACCTTAGTCTTTGGGCCTCGTATATTCAGTCAAATGAATAACCGGTTTGGGTATTAACGTGTAAGTGGTTTAGAAGTCCAAACACTTATGTAACTTTTAACATGAATCTCATCAGAATCCGTGTGACAGCAAGAATGACAAAGTTATATCATTTAAAATTTAAAGGCACAAACCAAGTGATAAGCCTCATACAGTTTTCTTTATATTCAATGTCACTCACAAGATATGAGTGGTGTTGAGGTTCAGGATGCCACGGATTTGCCCAAGATGAAACGCATTTCTTCAAGATGTCATGCATTTGCCCAAGATCACAGGCATTGGGATAAATGCGTGATCTCGTGTTTGTGAGAACCTCTTTTTAATTCATTCAAACTGTGCTTACGTGTTTCCTAATACGGAGAAGCATACACACATGTTAAAACAGTAGAATGGCAAACAGAAACCCATATTTACAATGCATGCATACGAAACGTTTAATACATATTCATTGGCCACATTATAGCACCTTCTGTTATTAGAATATATTTATAAAGAAGGGAAGGTTTGCATTAGTAAATGAGGTAACAAATTGTCAAAGAAAGAAAACCATTAGCAATAAATACTTTAATACACAAACATCATGATTTTCATACTCTGCACATTTGACCATAAAATGAAAATTTATCTCAACACAATCAAATCAATTTTGATTATAAATTATTTCAAATGGTTTTATAACTAATTATTTAAGCTAATCAGTATTGAATTATCTATAAAAGAAAAAAAGATGTGAGAAAGCTAATATTCTTTTACTCCTTGAAGTAACCTATGAGAGGATAATAATAACAAAAGTTTAAAACTATTTAGTTGTTAATGAAATGTCTTCAATATATATTGTTGAAAGTTTTATAAATGCTCATCTTTTGGTGACGCATGAAACTTGTAATTTGTTTCTGTTTGTTTTCTTGCTGCAAATGAAATGATACAAACAGAATTGAACAAACCAGGTGTTCTCTTTTACAATATATTAAAAAAAATTTATCACTGTGTATTCGAAAACAACTTTTATTCTTGATTCTCTAAGTTATATTTATAGCAGTAGATATGAAATAATTGCTACTTGAGGATCCTTAAATAGATTCAGACCATATTAAAGGAAATTTCTGAAAGAGATCTAGAAATTATTATTGTGCATCTGTTCCAAGTCAACTTTTATTGACTAACCTACATTGCTTTTACGTATGAGGGGCTACGTTGTCCAATATATCTATGGTAGTATTTGAAAGCGGTAGATTCTGATGATAATTTTAGCTGAGTAGCTCTAATAATCACCGAAGCTCTCATAAATATTACACTTATTACTGAAAAGTGGTATCTTCTTAGACCTACAGGAGATTGGGCTATTTAATTTTTGATATATTAAGAGCAATTCACCATCAAGTGTTTCATAGCTAACTCGCAATATTGATATCTAACAATTGGAATATTGTTCGCCGTCACCTAGGTATCAAATGCTTAATGAATAAAGCCAATGTAAAATGAAGAGCCTTGACCACTACACGTTTATTAACTGCTACACATTAACCGCTACACTATTATGAGATAGAACTCTGTTGTGAGCCCCAGTTTAACAACTAGGGTAAGCTACTTCAAGTTGAGACCAAATATGGTTATTAATCCAATGGACAACTGATTGGTCTGCGACAGCGTAGTAATGGAAATGAACTCGAAAAGATTATGATGTATATGAATATACTATAACGGATAAGCTTCACATTTCGGACAATGAGAATTTGTCAGCAGGGCAGTAAAAAGAGTACGCGAGAGCAATACTGTATACAGTGAAGACAACATGGCGAATGCTATTGAACCATTATCAATTTTCCAAGTACGTGCTTTCTGAGATACATAACCTCATATGTTAATCGTAATACACGTAATTCAGATTTACTCTTTAATAGATATCTTGAATATAAACGCTTTCATGTGCACTATAACGTCGCTATCAACGCTTCATCGCTACCCAACTCGACATATAATGGAAATCTAAAACACGCACGCAGACCCATAGTTAAGCACTTCTTCACAATACCGAGAAGTAGCACAATACATCCATGTGTGTTCTTCAGAACACACATCTTACTCAATTTCTAGTCTATAGTACGAATCGTATGACAAGTCATTCAACATACCAGTACAGCATTACTTTTTCCCTATATTAGACATCACGGCAAGATATTTAACTTGTATGTATGCTTGCATGCACGTATGTATGCATGTATGTATGAATGTATGTATGTATGTATGTATGTATGTATGCATGTATGTATGTATGTATGTATGTAAATATGTTGAAGATCCAAGGCAAGGCACACATACGCACGCTCGGCAATGCCCATTTACACGTTTGTCGGTATTGTATGTACACACATAGATGTATATACATCTATGTGCGGTTATATGAATGCTTGTGTACGCGCATGTTTCTGGATTTTTGCCAGTGTGTACCCTAACAAATGCATTCGTCTATAAGAAAATTCTCCTTTGTCATAGACACAACAAATAAACCCACACGCACACACATCACTCTTGTCTGCTTAGACGTGCCCATGGCTGCGTACATACGAGTGTGTGTGTGTGTGTGCTTTGGGCGGATATTTTATGCGTATTTGGCTGGCTCCACGTCGGTTACGACGATGGTGATTTCATTCGATCAGATCAACAGAACAGCCTGCTCCACAGACGCCCATACCCTTAACGTATTTCCCAGGCGTGACACAGAATGTGAGAATGCTGATCATTTGAATTACAGATCCAATTCATTTTTACCAGCTGAGTGAAGTGAAGGGATGTAAAATAAATTATCTTGAACAAGAACAAAACACGCCGCCAGGAACAGAACACCCGTCCGCGCGATCGGGAGCCGAATACCCCTAACCACTAAACCACGCATATTTTGTGTCCATATATAAGTACATATATACAGAAATGTTGCAACTTTCATTCGTAGAATCAATTTGAAGCATTTTATATGCGTAATATTTCCACTCTATATCACTATTCTTTTAATTTATACTTACTTGTATATGAATTAATGTTATGCTTTTCACTGACCGCCTCGAAATAAAAAGATAAAGATTTACTCGGAAATTTAATGGAAACCATATTTTGCCCCAGTTTCTGGCATTAATCCATCATCACATTCCGAGTGGTCAAAATAATTATTTTTCCTTTAATATTGTTTTAACTGGAAATGCTTATATCTGTCAAACACTCACTTACTCAATTACTCCTATTTTAAATTTGCATCGTCAGCCGTAAAATGAAAATGCAGTTCTCACAATGATAGTAAGGTACTTAAGGGCATAAATATAAGAGGTCACTACAAATATACATAGACATAAATGTTTTATTTCAATCCGTGTTCACGCTCCGTGATAAAATCCCTCGCTTAGCTAAAATGAAATTCTTATGACATTTATGGTCAAATACATTTATTTTTGCACATTTTATAAAGCTTATGGTACGTACTTAAACTTAAGAATCTTATATATTGTCTCAGAGCATTCTGAGCGTATATTTCATTGACTATGCAAAACAGTTATTGTTTCATGAATCTTTATATGCTTGCTATTGCTTTTCTCGTGCTCTCAGCAAGTGTTACAAGTGGTGTAACTGTACTAGCTGTCTGTATTTTTATAACAGTTAAGTTAAAGTGCAGTTAATATTCGTATATTTTCTTCGCATTTTTTTTCAGACTTATTGTTCCCAATTTTTACTATATATAAGCTCAAATGTATAGTTTCGACAACGTAACAATTTGTAGTGATATTGTTTAAGTGAACAAAATTCTAATTATTCGAATTGACTCCATACATATACATCCATATACCCTATATTGTGGTAAATAAATACACACACACGCACACGCGCATACATATATATATATATATATATATATACATACACGCATATAAATAATATATATATATATATATATATATATATACATTCATACGCATATACAAACGCATATATATAAGCATATCTATATATAAATATATGTATATATATATACGTACATATATATTTATCTACCTAACTATCTATGTATCTATACATACATACATTTATATATATATATATATATATATATATATATATATATATATATATATACGTACATGCGTACATAGATACATAGAGAGAGTGAGAGAGTGAGAAAGAGAAAGATGGATAGGTTGCTCGGTAGAGAGATGTGTAAGAATGCATAATGTATATCATATTGTGCAAATAGAAATAGAAATATATTTTGCTATGATTGTTATAAAGGAAGCAAATATAATTGAGGCCTTATTTATATATTCATTCATTTAGCTATTTATTTGGGAAATGTAAAACATATCCTCTGGGTCAGAGAATTCAAGTTAATATTAAAATATCTGATCCGAATGAATAGATTCGAGTGTTTCTATCCGTGATGGCATTCGAATTAGAATGTACTTCTCTTGCTTCTGACGTAATTTGTTTTTGAGACTGCGCAGTGGGTGATCTTTGATAGACAGGACATCGCCAAATAAGTTCTCGTTGAACCTAAGAAAAGAAGTATTTCTGAAGCCTTATTGATTTTTGTTGAAATAAAGATTAAACCATCTATTTATCAATATAGTTTTCGTATATCCATTTAAAATATTGTTTGCTCTCTTTCAGACATTCAGACACGATTTCGGAATTGAAGTTGAAGTATTTAAAACCTAAATTGCCGAAGGGAAAATATAAAATACAATTTTATAATGTGTGTACTATCAGATATTTGTAAATGTTAACATAATACGATTGTTCATCCATACAAAAACACGCACATTTCATATTTATATCAATATGCATTATTTCGCTCTTGAGAAAATCGATGTAGTTTTGAGCACCTGGAGAGAGTAACCGTTAATCTGCTTTCAATCTTTCTTTTACATCCGATTCACGTAATAAACTTATGAACTAGCTTTGAAAACGCATGAACGCCACGCAGTCCTTTTCCTACCTAATATGATTGTAAAGGTAAAATAAGAAAATCGGTATGATGCACTGCAATATGAAGTTATTTTTTAATATCTTTGAACATATTTAAATTGTCCTTTTCATTAGTTCTATCTGTGCGCGTGTGCTGGAATTTGCGGTGGGGGAAGGAGCTTGTGATTCATGCAGAATAGGAGTTTTGTAACCAGATCAAATACTTGTAAATATATATTCAAACATTATACCTTACAAAACAAATTCCTACAATATTATTAATCAAGTCTGCTTTATCTTTTTGCTAGAAATTATAGATTGCCTTGGTCAATAAATGTATCATGATAATAACACAATTATTGGAAACTAATTTCTTTCCACCTCAATTGCATTCCCCCATCGGGGACATATAAAGTAAATTATTTAGGAGTAAAGGCTTTCCGCTATTGTTAACCTGTTTCAAGTACCTATTTGCATGGCAAAATAATATTTACAAAAATGTATGAGCTTGGCGTGATCTATGAATATAGAATTTTCAAGACTAATTTATTTCAAATTATATAGTTTTTGAACTAATAATATATGTTATTAAGAAGCCAACATATTTTCGAGAGTTTTAAATGCGTAAGTACTGTATCTAATAACAATCAAATTGAATAATTCCCAACATCATTATAATATAAACGAAAATCCTACAAGGGAAAGTAATTCTATATTTTTATCAACTTAACGATTCCGCATTAGTGTAAGCACTAGAAGACAACAGTGGTATTAATGTTAATGTTGTTTAAGAACAACTACTATGGAATTATTCTAACAGGAAATAAAATATACATTTTGTTATTTATTGTTGAAAATTCACGCTAATTACATGCCAAACAAAATTATCGGTCTGCTTAAATATCTAAATTTAAGTCACGAATTCGTACATTTGAATTTGGACATATTTATGTATGTATGCATGTATGCATGTATATATACATCATACATACATACATACATACCAGTATACATGCATGCTTCCACACTCATGTACGCACACGAAGATACGTAGAGGCTAACTTTATATACATATATGCCCATGCATATACACATGCATACATACATGTACACAGACACACAGAATCACACATACACATATACATACACACACACGCACACACATTTCAGTTTGGAGTGATATATTATCCGGGTGGAGACCATAGCTGCTTATACTTAATTTCCAGATTTCGGTTAACCACATCGATCAGTTTTTAACGTCTATGATTACTATTTGTTGTCAGTCACTCTGTAAATTTCTCCGATAGGAGAATCCGTGTTTGCTTGACAGGATGGTAATATTGTATTGAGTATATATTAGCAATAATTATAACGATATAGAATATATGTGACTTGTTCATCCTAAAAAAGATTTTCCTCTTATCTTGCAAATTATACAACATATTAATGTGGTCCTTATGGCCTACAGGTGTTTCCACTACACATATAACAGCCAATTGGAGATGTAACCTGGCTCGAATCGTGCCACGTTGCATCTGCAAGTGCCCTTGATATATACAGTGGAAATATATGTAAGTCATAAAGGCCATAATATGGTGCAAAGGATTGTAACATAAGATGAAATAAATTTTGAGGACGAACTATTATCCATATTCTATATCATTATAATTATTGTTTATATGTATGCATATATATATATATATATATATATATATATATATATATATATATATATATATAATTATGTGTATTTCTTCTATCTTAATGAATAAAAATTCTTCTGATAGAATAAATGGGTTAATAGAAACCAATGTAGCAGAGAACACAAAATAACTGTGGTTTCATTCCTGTTTTTAAGGTAGGAACTCCTTGAAATTTTGGGTATTTGAGTATATTTAAGAATTTAAGGAATGGAGAAAACGCATGTTATAATTGCATATATATATATATATATATATATATATATATATATATATATATATATATATATATATATATATATATATATATATATATATATATATATATAAATATATATATATATATATATATACAGACGCACAGACACATACGAGGTAGTGCTGAAAAATTGCTGGCTTTGGGTGAAAGCATACATTGGAGGATCACTTAATTATGGTTTTCGTCAACGTATTTCTCTCTGAGATTTCCACACTTACTGAAGAAGCCTTCCAGATTTTATAAGCTCTGTAAAAGAACTCGGAAGTTTGGGCTTCAAGCCAGGCCTTTCACACACTTGCGCGCACGCGCGTGTGTGTACACATAAGTAATCTGTAATATGTCATTGTCCATATGCTGTGTGAAGTATAGATAGAAAAATAGACAGATATTATTTATTGCTGCCTTGATGATTTAAAAAATATTGCAGTGTGATGAAGTCTATTGCATGTATCGAAATATTCCGTCCGCAGTTGTGTTATTAGTGCAACGTTATATTAGTATTTATTACAGAAATATCAAATATTCAGTGTTACAGTGTTTTATATTATGCCAACGTATCACAGGTTTTTCAAAATCATATTTCACACCATTACTTGAAGACATACTGAAATTGTTTTAGTTTTTCTCTAATGCAATTTGATATTTCCCAGCAATTTAAAGACTATGATTTATGACCACAAGGATACAACACACAAAGTAGAGTTGAGTGGATGTCTGTTCACTACAATTTCTAATACGTATAGATGACTTTATAATGAGTTTTGCTGTATTATCTTAACACATTTTCTTCGTTGTTGCTATATTAGAATATGAAATGTAGTTATATAGAAACTAATAAATAAACATACGAGCTTATTGCTGTAGTTAATGCTATAAATATTTGAATAAAGCTTCTTTTACAAACAGGAAGATTTCAAATCTTGTATAATGCTTACCTCATATTTAGTGATTCTCACTTTATGCAATGTCTTCATCCGCATAAATATATATATTTTAAATGCTCTTTCATATTTACAGAAATCATCGTTGAGGTCTCTCTTAATTGGTGCAAAATGAAAGTTATATTATACTGTGAATAACATGGTACATTTTATATTTTCATATATATCTTTATTTACAGTAATTTTGATATTCCATAAGATATCCGTCATTATACAAACGCATTTCTTTTCATGGAGGTAGTACGTTTGAAATAGTGTTCTCTGATTCCAGTGTCAAAAAAGATGAAGCATTCTATATTCAAGTAGTGCTCCTTGAATCACTAGCTTAGAAGGAACATTGAGTGCCATTTAAAACGAATAATGTCAGACTTGCATACAAAATGGAAATTACATTGGATAATGACCACACTCTTTCTAAATTTCTCTTCTACTTATAAATGCCACGTATTTTATCTATTAACTCTTAATGATTTATATACTAATTATAGTTACTACTACTTCTGCTGTTCCTACTGTGATCATCATTATTATAATGATTATCACCATCAACATAATAATAAGTATTTATATTCAGTGAGAGAGTATTGCGTGCCATAAACGTGACACTTGTGCACACTTATACGAAGCTCAGTATAGTAATCATGACTACCCGTCTGATAAGGGTGCACCAGGCACATGCATCACAACCATATATGCGTAACATAGTGATCTCATACCAAGATAAACAATCCATAACCTTGCAGGTGGGGCCCAGTTAAAATTTTCCTCATTTCGAGTAGCGCATCCCTCTCAAAAAGTCCCTCAACAATACATGTTTAATGATATTGAACGAAACACCCAAAGGATACCTAAGGTGAATTATTCAAACCCAAAGAAGTCCTCTTAATACATGGCTATGATACTTCCCGCCCTCTACTTCTGCCCATGATCAAAGATGCACATATTGTCGACCACTGAGGGTCATGCTCAATTCTTTAAGATCCAGCAACTGACAAGCACATCTGTGTTATTGAGCAGAGTATTTGCTATAGCCCATCTTTTATACCAAGACAAAACGTGTGTATGATAACACTTTCAATCAGAAGGCATGAAATTCAGTTCCTGGTATTGCATCAGGGAATGTATTACTATTATTATTATTGTTGTTGTTGGTGGTGTTATTAATATTATTATTGCTGTTATTATTATTACTATTATTATCATTATTATTATTATTATTATTATTATTATTATTATTATTATTATTATTATTATTATTATTATTATTATTATTATTATTATCATTATTAGTATCATCATCAATCATCATCAATCATCATCATCATCATCATCATCATCATCATCATCATCATCATCGTTGTTGTTGCTGTATACTTGTCAGTATACTCGGTCTTGTTTGTTCTGGTATATTCTGTGAGAGCGGACAGCAGCCTGCTCTCAGAGGTCACACAGGGTCTCTTCCCGCATATTATAAGCATTGATACATCGCTGTTAATTATCGTGGAAGTTACCCAACATCCATGTACCAATCTCAAATTCGTAACTATCCCCAGAAGAGTAGTTTTTTAGGGCTTGCTCTCCTTTCATTAATATCGATTTCTGTCATTTCTTTCTCGAACTAGTGCTACGATTGCACCTACAATCACTGGATTGACAAACGCTTTCCTCATAGTCCATATTCTTGTAATTTCGTCTTTTAGTGATCTGTACTTTTCAAACTTTTCTAGTTCTTTGTCACATATGCGTGCATCTTCAGGTTCTTCAGTGTATAATCTTGGTTTTCTTTTTATACTTTATCTACCACAATATCTGATCTCCGAGCATTTATTGGGAAATCACGCTGGAGTGTAAAATCCCACAATATCTTATATTACTTGTTATCGGTGACTCCTGTTTCATGTTCGTAAAATTTCCGTGCTCTGTCCAGGCCGTATATTTCACATAGCGAAAGCACGTGATATAAATGTGACTACTGAATAACAACAACAACAACCATAACATTATCATCATCATAATCAACAACAACAACAGCAACAGCAATAATAATAAGTACCAGTAAGACTGATAATGTAATTACTGAAGACGATCAAGATAGACAAATGGACAAGAAGGAAATTTTAGAAATGTTCCGAGGTAAAGTGTCTGATTAGAACAATGAAGTACCACCAAAAGTAACATATATGGAGAGAAAACGTGAGGAGAACCACAGGCAAAGTAAAAGACCTTTTAGACTTGATTAAAACTGAAAACATCAGTGAAACAAACCAGCTAATCATAGTTGCTGCTAATGCCGTAGCTAACATAGTTGGTTACAGGCAAAATACTGAAGATATAAAAGCAAATGAAAGGAATGAATCAAACTGGAGGAAGAGAATACGAATGAAGCTTGAAAAGACACGGAGAGAACTAGGGCAACTGAATAGGATAATAAGAGGAGAGTTCAAGAACAAGGTAGTAATCAGAAAATTGAATGGACAGTAAGGGTTAGAAGAAAGGTAGAAACAAACAGGACATAAAGAACTGACACAAAAGGTGACAGTATTAAATACCAAATTGAAAAGATCTGATGCTAGATGCAAAGAATTTGAACAAAATAGACTGACTGTTCCAAACAAATAGATGGCCTCTTTTTGAGGAAATAGAAGGAGGCCAACAGTAGGAACTGATTCCAGATGCGGAAGAAAGTAAGGGATTTTGTTGAAGGTTGTGGAACAAGCCAGCGAGGCATAAAGAAAGCGCGGAGGGGGGCTAAAAGATGTTGAAAGACAACCTGCAACTGTACCAAGACAAGCGGACGTCAGAATTAATCTATATACAGTGTGACATAAGTTTTAAAATAGCAAATTAGAAAGGACCCATCCCGGTTGGTGCACAAGGCCATTTGTTGAAGAACTTTGCGCTGTTGCATGAAAGAATCGTTGCGCAACTGGATGACTGCCTGCAGCAAGATCACGTCCCTGCCTGGATGACAAATGGACGAACGCTGCTGTGCCTCAAGATCCCTTGAAAGCGAACTTGGTATCAAATTTTCGAACTATAAGCTGTTTACTACTAATGTGAAGGCTTATGACCGGTATCTTGGCGAAGGAGTTATACAACCGTCTGGAAAGTAACAATCTACTTCAAGAAGAACAGAAAGGATGCAGAAAATAAAGTATGACAACAACATATCTCTTATAAGTTGATAAAATGATAATTAGAAGCTGTAGACGGAGATTGATGGGATTGAATGTAACATGACTTCTCGACTTCCATTATACTTTAAGACACGTTGAACATAATCGGCTGAATCGTGGACAAAATCATTTATATATGTTACTTGCGTATATTGCGCTTTTGGATTCAACTGCTACAAAACTTAAAGCTACCTATCATCTCTGTAACGCCAGGAACTTGATAAGATTTGTTATATCATATCCTCAGTATCACATTTTCATTCAAATGATAAAAATGAATGTTATTATTTAAAACAAACGGAATATATGATATATAATATAATATATAAATGATATTTTACATATGACATACAAGAAAGGAACGATTACTCCAAAGTGGTATTTAAAAATAAACTACATAATTCATATCTTACGTTACTGTAAACTATAGATATAATTTCAAAATTACGTAATTCATTGTAAGAGGAGATAGATTTAAAAATTACAGTTAAGTAACTATTATGAATAATTAATATTATATAAATTCAATTCAATTATATAACATAAATCTTTGTATTATGATTAAGCAGAAATTTCACTCCTTATAATGTTTCATTCAGAAGGACAAGAACGCTAATTTCTAATCATTTACCGTTACATGTTATTTTGTAGTCTCGTAATATTTAATCATTCTCATGTTTTATAAATTTTAATCATAATGTAGTTCACAAATTTCATTTAATTTTTTGGAAATTACATGTTTTCTTTCTATGAATTTGATTATGTAATCTTTTGATTTACTGGCAACAAACTCAACAAACATTCCCTATTAATAAATGTCTTGAAATAGAATAATTAAACATAATGAAATGTAATTTTTTTCCTCTTTTCACCTCAAGTTTAGTCGTTACACAAACCTCTTTCTCGTTAGAAATAAACGAACGGTGCCTATCATTGTACTTGGGACTAGCATCTCGTCATGTTGAAGTCCAGAAGGCTCCTTCTTATAATTGTGATGCAAATGCGTTTGCTGACATTCATGATATGCACATACATACATACATACATACAGACAGACATACAGGTTGCAATGCTTCAAGAAATTCACAGTTCACATTTTGCCATAATGAAGGTTTCATATATTTTAATGGGTTAAGTGAAATATTTCACAAGCATATACATATATTGATGCTTTAGTATTTCTTACCACCTCTGTAGATAATGCTAAATATTAATTTCAATTTTACAACTTCTCAATCATATCATTCTCTCTCTCACTCCCTTTCAGTTTTATCTCTGTACCTCTTACATATTTATTCAGAAGCAACACCTACACAGAGACACACGCATGCACGCACAGAGACAAACGCTTACACACAGACACACATACACATGCATGTAGATATTTCCTGCTTCATTACTTTTTATTTATTACATGCTAATTTCATCTCTTCAATAAGCAAATTCTACCCTTGTATACTTCAGTTACCATTTTGCAGTAGGTGAGGTTTATAACTTTAAGTTTATCACCTTTTCCTTTATCTGCCAATCTTTCTCTCTTGTGATGTATCTTTTTTTATTGCACTCTCACATTCTACTAACTTATTTACACAGATATAGTCATATCCTATTATAATTCTTGAGGAACACCCAACTGCTGCTCTTATATGTAATCAATATAATCTGGTGAAAACTCTTACAGACAAGACCTGTCAAACGTGTAGAGCTAAAAGCACATCAGGCGGTGGGGATGCTTAATAAAAGTGCAATACTAATGGAATATCAGATTAAGATCAAGTTATAAATCTCAAACAAGATATAATCTTCTGACGCCTAGTGTTGAAGAATCCATAATTTCCAGAAGGTAAAATTAAAACAAGATTTCTGGGGCAACTTATAGATTGCTTATGATAAGACGGTTCTTACGTTCATGAAAAAGTACATTAACATATAACGGCTATTGTAGTTATAGATACACAGCCATATACGAACTAACAATATAGTGACAAACATATGTAATAATATGTACACGCAAAATACACACATATATCGCGCGCCTTCTCATTCATGGAATCAAATGTACGTAGTATAAACACGTAATACATGTGTCACACGTACTATGGTGTCATAAGTGCATCACTCAAGGAGAAGATTGAGAGATATGATAGGGGAGCGCACCCAAAAGTGGAAAAACACGGAAAAATATAGTTCCAGAAGGAGGGAAAAGGACATAAGGTCAGGCCTTCAAATAAAATATATGAGACAGACGAAAGATGGAAGGGATACTGGGAGCTGGCCGCGGATTTGGAAAGACTGTTAATATCTCTACTCATAAAAACTACAAAAAGACCAGACTTAATCCCATGGAACTCAGAACGGAGAATTGGAATTTTGCTATAGTTGACTGTACCATGGGCAGAGAACATTGCTAAAGCAGAGCAACGGAAGGAGGGGAGGTATGAAACATTAATCGAAGAGTGCAGAGAACAGGGATGGACTGTCGAGTATTACCACCTGACTGTGGGGGCTACAGGCTTCATTGAAAGGAAAATAACAACGTTATTTAAAAGAAGATTTGCATTTTCGAGCTCAGAGCTGAGAAAGGTAATAAGGAGGATACAGGAGGCAGTCGAAAAAAAAAAACAGCTTCTATATATGGCTGAAGCGGGAGACCCAAAATGACTAGAAAGCCATAACAAACCGACTGGGAAATAGCGTCGCTAGGTGAGGCTGGCTGACACTTAAGCAGCATCGCTGATTGACAGGTGGGCGGATATAAAATTCTCGGCTTACATGAAAATTCATGGGTTTCTACTACCACTTTTAACTAAATTTTCCGATCAGCCAATATCGTAAATTGATCTTTTTTTCCAAAAATGGGCAATTTCAGTACAGCAAAAACGGTAGCTAACCATGAAAAACTAAGGTCATTTTCGGAATCAGCACCATCAAATTAGCGAAAAAAACGTGTCTTGTTTCTTGGCACCAAAAATCGTGTTGACCTGTGTAATATAACTACCAAACATTTCATTCCTAATGACAGTGTTTATGTAATTTACATTTTAAATTGTTGAAGAAGCTTGTGGGATTTTTTGTGTAACCTTATACATCTGTGAACAAAAACCTTCCAAAGATGCTTGATATTATAAGGTTTTACTTCTTTATATCAGAATGTAGTTTGTTCTTGCATGCAGAATGATTGCTACTTTCAGCAATTCTCGTGGCATTGTATTACCACGTATCAGAGGATTTTGAATTCAACAATGTAATTAGATAATGAAGTATGGTTATGTAATACAATATGGAAAGAGTGCACAAAAATAATAGACATGAAAGTAATCAGATTTTACTCCCCTTATGATATTCGACTGTGCATATGTTTCAAATGTCTCTCGCATTGCTGCATTTAACAATCATAAAAATCTTTTTTGCTAAAGTATTACCGCTAATGCATCAGTGATAAATCTACGCACTGCCAGGACGACTAATCTGTTTAAAATTCGAGGCATTCACCTTTGACACATTTTCAAAGCCCAAACAGACACAAAGACGTTACTTTGCCATCCTGTTATACGAATGGACTAGAGTTGATAATTTGGGGGAGAGACTTCTCAGAATGATCAATACAGCAAATGAAATACAAGGAATGAACAGCAAAATATACTAACAAAATGCATGCAATGGAGGATGAATATTTAAAATTGTTGTGTCGACTAGATTTATTTCAGACACTAGATTGCTGTTAATGCAAAGTAAAATTTTCTTTGAAGTGTAATTCATTTCATGATCTGTTGTGTAATCGATTCCGGCCCAGATTTTATTTATCTTTGTAGAAACAAAAAAACTTTACAGTAAAATTGGTAGATATCAAAGAGTAATGTAAAACACTCAAAGATTGAGATTTTGATTCGGAGTTTTGTGTTAACAATCGTTTGTTCTGAAGTTGTGTAATATTAGTAATATATAATCAATATTTTGTAATGTATTTTATCTACTGAGAAATTATTTTACGTTATCATATCTAAATCCGATGTACCAGTATCATTAGCATTAATTAGCTTTGATGGATTTCTGTTTTAAGAATAATTGTTAATGAATTAAATCGATAAGTGTTTGTTAATCTGTCCGAACAGTAATATAAAATTTACGTTCTATATCCATATTATTACATCTAGACTCCCTTAGAAGTAATTTATTGAAGCCACAACAATTCATCTGTGATTATTGTATTAATATTGTTCGGTAAAATTGATCAATTAAATAACTGTGAAAATCTCTTTTATAGCCGTCTAAAAATTATGGAATATCAAATAAAAGTAGTTGTGTTGCTTTGTGTTTTCATTAATGCAACAACAACATGCGGATAACAGGATGCACATATTTGTTTCTAATTATGAAGATATGTTCTATGGTTAATGGGGAAGACAGCAGAAAAGCTTACTTTTAGGGTAATTCTGTTTAATTTCGCAGCTGTTTTCAAAAACGATTCTCGCTGTATAAACTTGTTATAATCGGGCGATAAAGTACGAAGATTTTATCTAGATACTACACAAAAGAAATGAAAACAAAACAAACACATCTTTATTGTTCTTACTAAATGAGGAAATTAATTATATTTGTGATAGAGATACAATGCAATTTCGGGCTATATTTTGAACACTCAAATAAGTAACACAACATATGCTGTAAAATATTTCCAGTAATTTCTCTTCTCAATAATAATATATAGAATAAGACGAATCGTGCGATGTGTTTCAAATAAGGGGGATTAAATTATAAGAAGTTAAAATCGTTTAGCACTTCCTTTTTTCATACGCGTTTCTTTTCACTTTCCTATGTATTCTGTCTCGTAGTCTTCCTTATTTTTTACAATGTTGCATAGCGTACGTGATACGATATTCTAATTTATGAATGTAGTTCATATTGCTTAGTTTATGTTCTTCCACAAGAAATAGTATTTGAAAACAGGACCTCTAAAGTGAGATCAATCATCTACTGATAATATATTAGTTTAGATGTAACCTGATGTATTGTAGATACACCAACTGCCAGTAATTTGTATAGTGTCACAAGATTCTTGGAAGATGGTTTTATTATGTCAACATGCCAATCTAAAATATTCATATGGAATACGATTGAATCACATAACCAAATCGGCGATTTTAACTGTAGGTGGAATTAAGTAAATAGCATGAATTCAACTATTCATCACACACTCATGCACACACACACACACACGCAGACACACACATATACGCACACATGCATGAATGCACATTCACATATATGTGTGTGTGTACGTAGAAACTTATATACATACACACACACACACACACACACACACACACACACACACACACATATATATATATATATATACATACATGCAATAAGGGTAGAAATGAATATTATTAATAATATTAACTACTACCCCTATTATTTATTTTTAAATATCTGTGTTTTTTAGTCAATTGATTAACTGCTGAAGTTTATTCTATGCAGTTATTTTCTGACTTGGCGTGCTAGTATGAGGACATTTGAATCGAGGCTTCGATACGTAATAGTGGAACTCTATACACGTGTATCTTCTCACGGAGATGGGTGGTGTTTACTTCCATTGTTATGTTTCAGCGCAGATGTCACCGAGGAGCCACAGGCAATAATTAAATTGTTTATGCTGAAACTTTAAGGTACGGAATTATGTGTTTATTTTTCTTCATCTGTCTAGCTCGTAAGCATCTAGTGTCCTCCTAATCTGAGAACACATTTTTCATTCCAATATGCAAATAAAGCTCTTATTCCATTATGCTAGCCACAGTCTAATAATGCTGGCTGGTGAAACTCTTTTGTGTTTCCGTCGAGCTGTACCGATAGAATGTAGGATAAATACAGTAATAATAGCAATAATACTTGAATTTAATTTATAGATATATAATGTATCGATACGTGCGTTTCCCTCAGTCACAAATCTCTTAAGATCACAGACTGTATTCCTGGGATGATTACAGTGTAGTCCGTAGTGTCCGTATGCATGAACTACGTGATCTACATGACCTACCTAATACGCAGGAATACTACGGACTGCTAGCATCACAGGAATGCGGACTGATATATTGGACGTAAATGTAAACCTATTTCTAATAGATAAATATAGTAATACCTCGACTATCGCGGGTGTTACGTTCCCAAAATCTCCGCAATATGTGAAAATCCGTGAAGTAAAAACAGTACTGTACCCGATATATATTTTTAATCACTTTTATACTTTCTACATATTTATTTTATTATAAATGCAAAACAACACCACCGCGGGATAGACGTATGCTTAAATAATAAATCGCGATAGTTAATACTGGGCTTAGTAAATTCATTTGGTCTCTGAAGGAACTTAATAAACAATTTGATTTGGAATCAAATATTCTATCTAGGTACTTTCCATATGATACAGGTAAATCTTCTTGTCTCCTCTGTAACTAAGAAGTCTATATCATCCTGTTTTCAGAGAATTCTCTTGTAAACACGTTACAAGAACGTGTTTATCGTTACAAACATTGGCAAAAACATACCAGTACTTCCTATAATTTCTACTATTCTACAACATTCGACCTTTAGCTGTCTTCTTACATTTCATTGCTACTAAATATATCTATTTCCACGTTTTTAGCTTTATTCCCATTTATCTATCGCACTAGATTTCTCCACTCTTGGGTTTCTGCTAATTTCTTTCTTTCTCCTCCTTCTCTTTCTCGAAATTTCGTTTCACGTTAAATCTATTAACGATTTTTTTAAAGAAATAAGTTGCCAGTGTTCAATTCATCGTATACGCAGTCATCACATCTGGCTAAAATGGTTTATTGATGTGTTTTGTTTCTCTTTTTTTCCCTGATGAGAAGGTTGCATTGTTTTACATCACTTTATTCCCTCTGGAATAATAGCAATGTTTTCTTCGAAACTCATGTCGGAAACATAAAGATTTGAATAACACATGCTTTTAACTCCTTATCTCTATCTATCTGTTATACAAACCATTTCACTAAACCCTGTAATTTCTACCTTTATAAGTAGGTTGTAACATCATTAGTACTTATGTGAATCTTTTGGTACCTTGGTAACTATTTATTTTTTTTCCGTGTTATTTGTACTCATTAAATATACACACACACACATATACATACATACACACACACACATAAATATATATATATGTATATATATATATAAATTTAAAGAATGGAGTAAACGCATATTATAACTGCATACTTTTATTCCGACATATGTTTCGAAGAATTACAATTTATGCGACCCACAGGAATCGGCGATGTTAAAAATGTAAACTTCTCCTCAGGGAAATGTATGGGAACCAGCTTAAATGTAAGACATTATAACCGAGTATGAGAACTATAGTTGGATAAGGTTATAACGTAATTCATTTGAATACATCCGTCGGGCATCCTCAATTTCCGTCTAACAAATTCACTCACATGCCTTTAGTCCCGAAGCTATAGTAGAAGGCACCCAATGTGTTATGCACCAGGACGAAACTTCTCACCACACAGTTATGTATATATATATATATATATATATATATATATATATATATATATATATATATATATATATATATATATATATATATATATATATATATATATATATATATATATACACACATCTTATTTCCAAATCGAGCATGTCTTTGTACCATGCACCATCTCATAGCCCCTTGATTCACCTGTGTAATTCTAAGGCGCTTATACCGACATGTATACTGTCGCCTTCGTAAGTGATTTGGCATTGACTTTGTATTGTATGCATTGCTATGATTTGAATACAAAATGCAGAGAGCTGGAAAAGTCATATCACCGTATCCCTCCTGATGTTTTAATGATATGCTTAATCGATCACATTGACATACATTGTTACACAAGTAAAAACACAGATATTAAGAAGAACAATGCAAGAAAGAGAGAGGGGAAAGAAGGAAAGAAAGGCAGAGTGAATGGGGAAGAAGAAACAGATAGGCAAATATTTTCCAAAATGCACCATAATCCTTTTACAAATTTCTGTCTACAAGTGAGCCGATAATATTTGTATAAGCATATAAATGTTAATGTAAATGTATAAGCATATAAATACGATATCGGAAGAAATGCGAAAGAAAATTCATGGATATTACATGCCCAAAAATAAGCCGGCGTTTCAATCCCTGTTCTTTTATCTCCAAGTGAGGAGATGATATATTTATAGATTTCGCCCGCTTTGTTCTAGTTATGATATTGTAATTTGGACTTAAACCAAAAGAAAGGGAAAAATACGGATTATTTGTACTGTCACATAAAAATAGCTTCATCTAAATAAGCTTCCTGGAAAGCCCTTATCTTATTGACAAATAAAGACAACAAATTTAATGTAGGGGCTATATATTTTACAAAATAAAGTATATTTAACCACACAGACTACGTGATTGAGCAAGTATATGCGAGAACTTCTTAGATGTTTAGAGCTTAGTAAGAGCAGGGCATAATAGTGTGGTGGGTGAGTGAAGACTGTGTTTGAATATAAGCAGATGTCAGATATGAATATGTGACAGCTTTAATTCAAAGAAAGCGTTTCGCTTATTTATACTAGCTTATTTCCCTTATTTATACCAGTAGAGTCAAACCGAAATCAAATTGATATTCACAATAAATAAATGAATAAGTAAAGAGAAAAATCACTGGGTGATAGGAATATCTGCTATAGTATAATAACACAATCACGAAGTGTAACTGATAATTGCCCGGGTTATGGAAGGGACAGCAATGATTGTTCTTTACATGCTGCAGTGAACCATTAAAAAGTATTCGTAAAAGGGTTAGCCAACTTACCATTTTCTTTCTTCACATTTGATGCGGTAGGTGACACTTAATATTGCTCATTTCTATAAAACTCATCATTCACCGTAGCATTATAAAACTGTATTCAAATACATATTCATTCACGTATATGGGCATATGCATATGCTGTGTTTAAATAAAATCAAAAATATTTTTCTCTCGTCACCTTTTCTTTTCTTTTGGTCTTATTCATTTATATAGACAACCATTCTTTGTATATTTTCAACATACACCGGGTGAATCTTTTTAATTCGTTCTTTGAATATTACCTTCTTTTTCTCTTTGAATCTTGACTTTTCTACTTTAAATATATTCCATATTTGCCTTAAACATTTTTTTATTATGATTATATTCATATTTTTAAAGATAAAATATTTTATTTTGAACAAAAACAAAATAATAATAATGATAATAATAATAATAATAATAATAATAATAATAATAATAATAATAATAATAATAATAATAATAATAATAATAATAAGAAGAAGAAGAAGAAGAAGAAGAAGAAGAAGAAGAAGAAGAAGAAGAAGAAGAAGAAGAAGAAGAAGAAGGAATAAAAGTACAGAAGAAGCATTAAAATATGCACTCCAAAAAAATGGAAATTTCAGCAAATTTATTTTTTAAAAAGGTGAAAATACATAGTGGAAATGTGTGCAATTCTATTTGTGTTCAATAATTCTAGAGTGAACATTAATCTTGTATATTAAGCTGACGGCATAAAGGTCGTAATAAGCTTATGTAATTCCTTTTATTTTCTTCTTTCATAATATATCGATATAAATATTTAATGCTTTAAAATAGTTACTGTTTATTTTCAACTGACTGCGTGTTATTAAATTTGAATATATGCGAAAGTTATTGGATATTTTCAAAAAAACATACGCACATTTATCGCATTAATATGTATATGTGTGAGTGTGCGTACTTCTGCGTATGTTCTATAAGTATATATATACATACGCAAATACCTACACATAAACGCATACGCATGCATTCACACATATATTTACACACACACAAACACGCACATATATGTATATATACGTATATAATAGCATATGTGTGTATGTGTAAGCAATTCATTTATCACACTCAATTTTTCAATTCTAAATCGCCAAATTTTTAATTTCTCAGAGGTATTTATAAAGGATTGTTATCGATACCTATACATACATACATACATACATACATACATACATTCATACATACATACATTCATACATACATACATACATGCATACATACATACATACATACATTCATACAGATTCATACACACATATTAATACATATAGATACATCGATGAATAGATACAGATAGATAGCTACACACACATGCATATACATATATAAAGATACATATTTATACATATATACACACACATATATATATGTATACATTCATATACAGAGTATATATCTATAATGCATGATGTTATCGCGTATAGTAAATACACGCACATACACACACACACACACACACACACACACACACATATATATATATATATACAAACATATATACATACACACACACACACACACATATATATATATATCTATGCGTGTACGCACACACATATACACACATGTATATGTAATTCATAAATACTTGTTGCAATAATGCTATGTTAATTATGAATTATATAGAAATAATTCTTTTCAAAGTAAACTTGAAAGCTTTATTAAATTGGAATATATACTCTCAGGTATTTTCAAATTGTTCACTTATATTCTAATATTTCATCAAAACCTTATAGTACCATGTGTGCATTTACGGTAATTGTTGACCTACTCAACTAACTGGGTTTCCTGTACGAATACATCCGTCTATTTTGTGATGTGCTTTACGTAAATACGTAAATAAACAAATTAAGTCTGGATCAGCTTATTATTATTCCTATTATTCTCATTTCTATAATAAAAGTAATAATAATAATAATAATAATAATACAGAAAATTGCACTCCTGGGTATTGCACACATTCTACGCAAAACACTTATAATAATAATATTTTTTTTAGTATTATTATCATGATTTTTCCTTTTATTATTATTTTTGTATATAGAGCAATAGAAAGCTACGATTCTATACAAGCATATTTATGTATGCATTTGTGTGTGTTTATATATGTATGTGTGTATGCATATTTACACGCTCACATAAACACATATCCGCACATATGTATGTATATATGTATGTAAGCATTTGTACGTTTTCTGTGTGCTGTTCGCATTATAGTGTAAGTTATATTT
>NC_142942.1:7338837-7351337 GCF_046866305.1 Octopus bimaculoides | reverse complement strand
TCATTACAGTTTGTTTGTTCAGAATTCTCAGATGTATGCGCCAAATAGTGGCTTGTAGTGTTCACTTGAGATTAGAGACGATGAAAGCATATATCCTGTTAGAAATGAAAGAAGAAAAATGACTTGTTAATCCTTTGCACGTAGTTAGGATTGATGTCGGCTTATTAAAGTTGATATAAGCTGTCATCAATTGCGAATGATTCCTGGATCAAAGGTTAATGTGAAAGAGAGCACGGTTCTAAAATTGATCTCAAGCCGACATTCTAAGATAATTGACTACTATCTCCACAGTAATTTTCTTTCTTCCTTTTTTTTTTCTTCTTTTTTTTAATAATTTATCCTGAAGAACTTCAACTCAAATAGCGTCTCTATTTCTCCTTGAAACCTTATTTTCTTTGTTTCATAAACAATTTGGAGTTGTTTAAGTGTCTTTAAGCGTCATTCTATCTCTCACAGATATCTACTCCTGGCCTTCTTTTATCTCTTGTAGTTGTGTAGCGATAATCGTAGAAATAGAGGTCAAAAGATGCAATGCTGTCTCTCTAGATTCTTCTATTCACAGTTGCAAATTTCATTGAAGGTATATATTATAACATTTATTCTCAGCACGCATTGAAAAAGTATCTCTGATCACGCTGACTTATCATCTACTATGATCCACCTGAAAGTATACTGTCGTATTATCGTACATGTTCGTCTATATTATCCCACATGTTCTCTCTCTCTCTCTCTCTCTCTCTCTCTCTCTCTCTCTCTCTCTCTCTCTCTCTGTACAGAGACTTTCTGTTTCAATTTGAGGGAAGTTTGGGAGTAATATTTTTGCAGATCAACTGACAATTGGATATATAAGATAACATTTTAAACATGCTAAAGCATTGAGTAACATAACGTTTTAGTTAAACTAAACTTAGTTTATGATGAATTATGGCTAAAACCGTTTGCAGTTATCACTGAACTACTAAGATATATACAAATGAATTTAATACCATTTAATTTCGTCGCAGGCTAGAACTACGGTTTACAAAATTATAATCTTTATCATTAATGATGTAATATTAAAATTTCAGTTTACTCATTCGGTAAGCGAGGGTGAAGTTTTGTTTTAAGTGCCCATGCAATAGGCGCTCCTGGTAATTGTTTACGTTGTCATTCTTTCAATTTATTTGATTCGTCAATTTCCGCCTTCTCTTCTCCAGCGAACAGAAGTTTATAGTTACGATAAAGCAATTCTTCACTGAAGATGTCTGATAAGACCGAAGTATGCCTGTAGCTGTCACTGTACTTCTTAACATCACACATTTCATACCGAATTAATTATATTTAAATTGAATAGGAGAGACGCCTCTCTATCTGTCTATCTGTCTAGCTGTTTCTCTCTGGCTCTGTCTCTGTCTCTGTCTGTCTGTCCGTCTGTCTGTCTCTCTCTCTCTCTCTCTCTCTCTCTCTCTCTCTCTCTCTCTGCTTTATTCTGTATTTTCCCCTCTCAAATCTGTCCAATCATATAATAGCAAAAGTAATTATTTAGTAAGTGATTTTTTCTCGGCATTTAAGACGTAAGTTTGAATAAATAAAATGTCTTTGCTTATTATATCAAATATTTTGGATACGTTTTTTATCAAATCATTGATGTACTGCTACATTTACAATTATGTTATTTTTTATTTTATCTCTCACGAAATGTGTTCTTGTATTAGGAATCATGTAGTTTTAAAAAGTGTCACTGCGAAGGCTCTCAGAAAATAAATATTTTTCTTCGGGGAAAAAAAATGATGATATATTACTGAGCCAGAAGCAGAATTGGTGCAATGATTGAATACGAGTATATTTGTGTACGTTGTGTAACTACTTTACTTAATACAATTCATCGATAGAATATGTTTCATTACACCAGGTCGTTACATTACTCTATCTATCTGTCGCGCTGTTGCCCAGTGTATTCGTTTCAATCATTATTCAATACTTTCTTTCACCCCAATTTCATCCTTGATTTTTTAGGCTTCGAATCAGAAGAGCCGGTAGAGAGTATTGGATACAATATCTGTGGATATCTGTCACAAATCTGCGTTCTCTCTGTTCAAATTGTACCGGGGTCGACATTGGATTCATAGATTTGGAATTCATAAAAAAATGTACCAATTCAGAGGGCTTCATTCACAAAATTACTAGTGTCAACAAAATATTTTTGCCGTAACATTTATTATACCTCAAGATCTGACAACACCACCTGCCAAAACATTGGTACCCAGTTATATCGGCCCAAGTCAAAGATATTTAATGATTCATCACTGGCGTGGTTACGGGTTTGGTTTGTTTATGGGCTTTTACTTCTTCAAAATATCTTGCCTACGACTACATTCAAACGTAGATGAATGGTCGATTGTCATGTAGGGATTCTGTATTTCATATAGTAGGAAGATACTTTCTATTTTTGTGAAGTAAAACATTTTAGCTTTCAATTTCGACAATTTGAAAGTCATATTACTTCCAATCAATGGTTTGATCATTGAATCATAATATAATGGCTTGAACTTGCAGCCCAACGCCACAAATTTTTAATATAACGATTGAGTCGATTACATTTGGACCCATGTTTGATCATTACTACTCTATCTATCATTTCCAAAAGAATGAAAACCAAAGTCAACCTCGGCGGAATTTGAGCTAAAAATGTAAAAAAAAATTGTAATATTATTTGGATTGGACGCCTAGCAGAATTTGTTCGGGCCATTTCGGTTCTTAGCTCATATCTACACGTGAACGACATAGGTGAGAGACTTCACAAGTTTCCCAATTAACTGACAACGTTAAGTACTTTTAATGGAATTCAATTTGTTGCAAATATTTGGACTATGGTATCTGTTGAGAATTCCTTTCCCGTTCTTTCTGAACTACTTCGGAGTCCTAGTAATGGATGGCGAGTGCTGTTTCCCAAATCTATTATAAGATCGAAATGGATACGTTTATCTATGTAAAATAAAACATGTGTTTTATAGAATTTAGTTGAATAAATATAATGTAGATAGTCATAATTGTTTAGATTTGCATGAACAGATATTAAGAAAAAGTCCGTGCTATGCGAATATAATCCGCTACGCCACTGTGTTATATTTTGAAAATAAAGGGATGCATAATCCATGCTCGAAATATGATCTCATATTCATCCTACTATATTTCCCAATTATTAGGTACTATACTTTCCAAATGTAAGCTTCAAAGTTTTCATCAAAATGCACCTTGCCGAAGATCGATGCTCTCGTGTTCGATATTATCTGATTATGGAAGTATTCTACTGTTATAGTCCTACGTATGTAGGCTGCTTCGGTGTTATTTACAGACCTGGAATGAAATTTTAACAATAATTATCTGATGTATATGCCAAGCTTGAAGGATTCGTGTAGCAGTTTGTAAGCAACAAAATCCTTAACCTGGAAGTGTACAGTACAATGGGCTGATGTATCGCCTGACAGCTAGACAAAACCGATATATATTCTATAACAAATGATCTCTGAACATTCTTGGTTCAAATTCTGCTGAGGTCGATTTTGGCATTCATACTTTTGTAGACGATAAATGATTACTTGTAGATCACTGGGGTCGATGTAATCGCTTTAGCCCCTATATTAAGAAATACTGGATGTGTGGTAACATTTGAAGCTATTACCATACAAATAATTGAAAGATCAGCCTATGGATTGATTTATTTGGAAGCAGCACAGGAACATGTCGATTTTTTTTTAAGAGAGGAAAAATGCTTTGAATGATTGAAGCTAAATTAGATCTGACAAACACTTAGAGGGATGAAGCAGTGACCGTGTCAAACTAGACTAAAGTATTGAGTTCTTCACCGAAATGAAACTAAATCTGTACATGTAATTTTTCTGAGAGTATCGGTTCAACTGGCGCCATGCTAAAGATGAATTGCATTGGTAGTACTCCCTCTGTACGGTCAAAAAAAGAAAGATACTAATTGCGAAGTTAACGGCTTAAAACACAATTATGAGTACGCCATATGCATTGAATACAGTGCTTCCGAACAAGCATTTAAAGGGAGCGAATTTCATATGCGCAATGTTTAAGTTAAACTGGGAATTCAGTACGTTGGAATCTTAACTCCTTTTGAGCAGCTACGCATATCGAAATACCGAAATATTAAAACAAATATAATACAAATAGAAACTGCAGGAAATGATACTTATACGTTAATGTGGAAATTACTGAAAGGTATTTCTGATCATCGAGTACACATTATCATACACTTAGTCATAATGATCTTTTTACAAAATCTATCACCTTACCAATCTCTGGAATATTTATTTTTCCGTCAAAAATCCTTTGTCTTAGATAACATATATTTAGCAACGATTATTTTCTTATCAATATCAGTAATAGGCTATTAGCAATCTCATTCTGATTTTAATTTTCCCACTGTTTTCTTATTTTTTCCCTTTTATTTCTTCATTATTTACATAAAAGAGTTATTCCTTTGTCTCGTATCGGGTTGAAACTAAATATAGCACGATTCCTTCACGTGTGCAACAATAATTTCAATATACGTTTTATCAATACTTCACACATAAACAAGAACACCACACACACACACACACACACACACACACACACACACACACACACACACTCACTCACTCACAAATACACACACAAACACACACACAAACACCACATACGCATACATAACCGCAGTCACAAATACACACACACACACACACACACACACACACACACACATAGACGTATATATCAAATGATATGAAGATATATCATTCGAATTGTTTTTAATCTAGGTATACATGTCCACCTCGCCGGGATACTGAACAGGCTTCCTAAATGACCACAATGTATTTTTGTCAATACGTTGGTCTTAGAATATAATAAAATCAAATGCAATATGAGTTAAAATAACCTATATCAAACATGAAGAAAAATGGCAATATTGTATCCAACCAAATTTACATAAACCTACAACACACAGATACACACTTCCATGTATGCACTCGCATACGCACGCACACATATATTTGTGTGTGTGTGTGTGTGTATATGTATACACACACACACACACATACACACACACACACATACACACACACACACACACACACACACACACACACACACACACATATATATATATATATATATATATATATATATATATATATATATATACATGCACGAATTTTGTTCTCCATCCTGACCACATGTGCGTATGTATCAGCGTGGGAGAGAGAGAAATGGAGAAAGAGAGTAGAAGAAATTATGATTGCACTGTCATAATAGCAAGGATTTAAATAGAGAACACAAAGAAATGATATATTTACTCAGGAAAAATAAAATAGGACAAATATAGATTTGTCATTTACTTCGTCGTATATATATATATATATATATATATATATATATATATATATATATATATATATACAGAGAGAGAGAGAGAGAGAGAGAGAGAGAGAGAGAGAGAGACAAACATATATATACGTATACACACACAGGCATAAAAGATAGATACAGACACACACTGACACACACTCACAAATAAGCAAACACATATACACACTCATACATACACACATACATACACGCATACATACATATATATATATGTATGTGTGTGTGTGTGTGTGTATATAGTGTATTTGTGTCACAAAATTTGACAATTAGGTAATCACTGTTGAAATAATGGATTATTAAGAGACAGTTTAATGAGACAAAAGAAAGAAATTCAGAAAAAAACTCAGACGAGGAATATGTTCGGTGTTATCATAAAAGTTCATTGGAGAAAATAACTTCCAGTACATGAGAATGAAGGAAAGGGTGCATCAATACAGGAGACGTGATGATAAAACCCGCACCCGTATACACTTCATTGTTTATGTATGCAAAAGTGTCAGTATTTCATCGACGGGAAAGTCTAAAGCATATTCAGCAGAACTGAAATCACAGTCTGTGGCTCCAAAGAGTTTGTTATCAATAATGAAGGAAATACATCGACAAGTGTGCTTGGCTATAATGTCCGTTCCACTGAACGTATGAATTTATGTACGCAATAAATTACCAATGCACAGGTTATTGGATATTCATATTTTTATACGCATAAATGTATTGAAGATATATAATCGTTATACTTTTTAACTGAAGAATGTTCAAAGATGTAAAACTACTCAATGTTGATCAATTCAGTATTGAACAATTCAGTGTAAGTAATTTCAATATTTAAATGTTTCACATAATATAAAATATATAAAATTAGAATTTCAAAAAGTCAAATATGAATTAGCATGACAAAGCAAAAACATCCATTCAAAGAAAAGTGTGTTAGAATCGTTTAAAGTCAGTGTGGATCAATGTGAAAACTTTCCCTTCCAGGAATACGTGCGTAAATTTCTGTACGACGTAAATATGAATACTGAGAGAGAAAATGAAGTATGAAAGTCTGAAAGAACTTTCGACATTGAATCTCTCACAATTTAGACAGACGTATTTTTGCACTATTTCTAGTTGTGTGGACGCAGGATTCATTTACAATATTTTTACTTCAATAGAGAATTTACTAAGTGATTCGTGAACAACGAACAATCTGTCAAAAGTTAAAAGCAAGTAAAAAGAATGCAGCCATTGACCAGTTGAATGCATGGTCATGTTTTTGATCCACTCCTAATAACTAATGAAAAACAGGCGAATGAATAAAAGGCGGAGAGTGTGATTTCAAGGAGTTTTGGCAAATTAAAGCTCAAATTCTCTTGTAACTGACTCTTTAAAAACTATTCGAAAACCAGCAATTGGTGTGTGATTTGAATTATATGAGGTTGAATAACTAATTTTAATTGAGACGCAGGGACTTCAAATATGAGGGGAGCAGCTATTTGAATTGGACAACAATGCTCTGGTACCGACAGGGTGGACATTAACGTCAGCCTCGGCTGGTTTTGAACTCAATATCTTAAGAATTGAAACAAATACTGTATGAAATTTCTCTGGTAAGCTATATAGATTCTGCGGCTGTGAATAAAATATAAAATCCATGAACTATAATGCTGGAGCTCAGTTTAGTTGCGATGTAAACTGTTAACTGAGAGATGTATATAAAGTAATTCGAAATTTAGGAAGTTAATAAGGTGAAAAATTGGAAGAAAGGAAAATAATAAATCGCAAATGAAAGAGGGTTTAAGGGGACATAATATTTAAACAATACGTATAAAAAGTTACCTTTACCAACGAACAAAACATTGCTTTTAAATGACAGATTTGAATTGATGTTAAGTATTGGGGAGATAATTTCAAGAATACGGGAAATAAGAAACACGTCTTATACAATTGGTTACGAAGTTTGTAGTATTTAGTGTGAGTTTAAATAAATTCAATACAAAAATCCTTCCTACTAAAGGTACAATGCCTGAATTTTGTTTTTGGGGGCGGGATGGTGGTGGGGGATGGTCGTTGCATCGATCCCAGAGTTTGCCGACCCCGAAAGGATGAAATGCAAAGTCAACCTGGGCAGAATTTGAACTTAGAACGTAAGACGGACGAAATTCCGCTAAGTATTCTGCCTGTCGTGCTAACAATTCTACCAGCTCGCTTGCATTACATTCAAGAGAATAATGAAAATTAACTCAGCTATGTGACCAGCAAGTAATTCTCGTGGGTGTGATATTCAAATAATGCCAGTTTAAATAATATTAGGTATTCGACAAGTGGTAACGTGTGAAACAAGAAGTGTACTAGATTCGAAATGACGAGAAAAAAATAAAAAATAAAGTAAACTTTGTACAAGAAATGATAAGTTTGGATTCGGTTGTGGAACAAATTGCATTCGAGTGAAAAAAATTGAATATTCGTGTCTAGTGCTTCGTAGGTAAACCAGAATTTCGCAAATAAACAGTTGACGTTAATTGTATGGTATATACATACGATATAATGAAAATAAGTAATAATAATTTTAGATAGCATTCTAAACAACAGTGTGCTGGGGAATGAGCTTCGGGAAGGTGGCAACCAGAACTATTGTAAGGAGATAATGTTGAATATTGTTTAAGTCGATTGCGTTCAGACGCCATTAAGTTATTTAGAATCAGTTGAAATAAGAACAATATTAATATAAAAATGGATCGTATTTCACAGAAACTTTTTAGAGGAAAGTGTTATAGAAAGGATTTCTGTATTCAATTTCCTATTTTCGCATGTTTTTAACATCCCCTATTTTCCACACAAATTAGTTTCGTTTCGTTTGTGAGAGGGTGTGCATTATACTTCGTTTTATGACATTTTACCGATACTCCAGCTTCATCTAGTCAAGGATAATCAAGAATAACCTCAATTTGAAAGCAATATTTTAATACTTTAACGCTAAGGCAGGTGTCTCTGAGTTCCACTGCTACCATGACAAGCAATTATATTCCTTTTTTAAATACAAATTTAAAGGCTGAGTCAAGAGAGGGGAGTTCCAACTAGACGAAATCTCCAGCCAGTTTTAATGCATGTCTCCGGTATTCAAGCTGTTAAAATGTGTCAGCGCCCAATGGGTGTAAGAGGTTAAGTGCTGAAACGCTTCTCAGAGTGGGGTTCCTTTCCCGAAGATTTTCTCCTGTCCTGCTCTCTTTCGCGTTTCTAACCAATCGTATTTCGAAGCCATGTATTTTAAGGCGCTTATCTAATTGTTTTTTTTTGTCTTGTTTTAATGTATATATTTACTCCATTATTGCTAGATTTTTCATTTAATCGTACTCCAATATAATGAGGGTATCAGAGATTTATACAAGGCTAGCAGCTTTATCTATTACATCAATACATTGTTCAGGTGGCAATTTATTTTATCAATCACCTGAAGGTGAAAGCCAGAGTTGACCAGGGACGAAAATAAACACACACCATAGCTAGAAAAAGATAACTCAAAGTATTTAGTTGGAATCATTGAAAGATAATACAAATTTGGCCCAGTAGGATTTCAATACCAAAAAAGGACAAAACAAAAAAAAAATAACACTGAATTCTTCAAACCTTCGAAGCATATCGCACTGTAGGTGAACGAGAACGATGGATATCGATGTTTTTCTGTTATAGATTGAGTGATGTTTCTAATATCTATATTATCAGAGTGACTTCTAATTCAAATTTTAATTGTTTCATTTGTATGCCGATGTTGCACGTCAGTAGAGAGATTTTACACTCTTGGCCTTTATACCTCAGACCAGTGTTTCAAATTCGTTTGGAGGAGTCTCTGGTACAGTATGCCGATGGGCTGAAATAACAGCGAAGTTTTGATATTCACCTTTCTCGTTGACCTGGGGACCAATGCGTTTCACTCTACTTCAGTTATTTTGTATATTTTTAACATCCAACCTCTTAAAGGATGTTTCCTTGGGCTAGAATCGTCAGCTATCACATATGTGACAGCCATAATTTTTACACCAAGATCTGACGCTAATCTGGACATATATGTCTCAATTGGATATCTCCAAAATAAATATTAGTAGAAATGCTTTACTTTATATATTTAACCATATCACACCATTCCCGATGATACAGTCTGACAATTATTAGCTGGTTGAATGACAATAAGAATTATATTTTCTAATGGCATTTGTTATTTCCTTTATATTTAAACTTTGTGGAGTCATGTTATATCATCTTCCTCCCAGTGTCAAAATTAAGATATATTCTTTTGTTAAATATGTCTAAATTATATAATATAACGAATATCAACTATTCATGCCGTCGACGTAAATGTATATTTTATTGAGATAATAAATATTTTTTGTACATTTTCAGCATAACCGAATCTTAACTGAGTATCACTTCCTCCATAAACCATAGAATACATATATTCTGTCATTGAGAAGTTTAGCACTATCGTAGTTTCCGTTCACTGGTTTTATACCTTTGTTGAAGCTAGTTAACCATTACTGGTTTCGTTCTCCATAGAGATTGAATCTATATATTTGATAGAATACGACCTGCATCGCTTGAGTTATTTTCAATGGGTATCTCAAGAAACGAACGATCTAAGAGCCGGTCTAGTGTTATGCAACGGAACATTCATGACATTACTTATTCAAATATTTAATATCAAATATACATGCTATCTGGTAATATTTGAAGCAAATGATACAATACATGACAAAACTGAAATGATGTACAGTTTTTATAGCATTGAAAGGAATTTCGTTGAACTGACCTTTATCTTAAACTTCCTCAACGTATTTCGTAGAGTGTACACAAGAACAGACATTTAGTGTTATATCATGTGAGTTGTTGCTTTGTATTGATTAATACGGTACTTTTAGAAAAAGCAGATCTGCTGTTGGCCAAATGGACGATAGAGTAGAATATAATCGATAACTCGTATTCATTTATTTGCAGAATGCAAAGTGAGTGTTCAAGAACTGTAAATACCTCACATAGCTTCAATCTATATTGCCTGAAAGATCGCACGAAGCGAGAAACTTTAACCTACAAGGAAGTAAAACATTACCTCCAAATGAATAAATATGCTTCCGACCATGTATTCGGCAATTTCTATTCCTTGAACATATCTAAACATATAAGCACACAAGAATGCTTGCATATAGATAGATCTGATGTGTATGGAAATTTTCATACGAACACACACACACACACACACACACACACACACACACACACACACACACACACACACATATATATATATATATATATATATATATATATATATATAAACATTTAAATAATAAAGGTGTAAAACTGAATATTAATTTGAGTAATATCAATTTAAAAACCGTGGCCTACCATATTGAAAAATCTGAAGATTCAGAAAAATTATATTACATACATATAAGAGGGATGGCCACTAAGTGGACATCCATTATGCTAGAACAAAACCACCTATGGTCTGACCACTAAGAAAAGATGGTTCTCAAGAAAATTCAGCAAATGCCAGAACGTAAGGAAGCAAGACAAATGAAAAGGTACAAAATATAAAGATTAATCACAAACCCGGTATAATTCATATTAAAAAATAACCTTATTTATCTTAAGTTTGAAAAATAAAAGCATTAAAAAAGCCGGGTTTTTTTTTATGGGATGACCTAATATATATACGTACACACACAGGTGTCTACTTGCACATGTTGACATCATTTTGTGCTATATACACAGTTGCTTATATCAAAAATTCATTTGTTGTATTATTGTAACAAAAATGCTTTGTCAAATTCAGCTATTGTATGCATTCCCTTGTCTATATTCTGAAGTGCCGGTGTAAGTGATGTGAATTTTTAAGCTGTAGAATACGATAGGTCGGATGCAATGTTAAGATATGCTGTAAGAAGTAGAATAATGTGCATAAACCTGCCTGAGGAGTTAGTTTTATACGACTGATAGTTTCTTCAAAGTTACGATCAAATGTTACACTATTTCAGAGAAAGATTTATAGAACAGAGTTCTGCAAGTAAAGCTGCATCAGCAGTTAGTTTACAAGGTTGGTATTTTTGTGCACTCATTTATTTATCTATTTTCTTTTTCTCTTTCTGTGTTCACTTACTTTTATAAGGTGTGCCTTGGCACAGTGAAGAAAGACATTTATATATTGGTATCCGTGCTCTGACCGCAATATTTTGTTGTCTAAGTATTATTATTTATATTCGAAAGTGATCTTTCTCATTCTTTTAAGCCAATGAAAGCAAAATAATACGAAGCGTTTATCATTGTTTACTTTTCTCAAATGAAAATAATTGGTGATTTAGATCGGGAGTTTACTAAAATTCTCTGTTTTGGACATAATTGAGTTAGGGAACAGTTAACCAACAGTTAATGTTAAATTTTTGTCAAGGTAATGAAATTTCCTCAGTGTGAGTTGCTGAAAATAGTAAAATATACATGTATGAAGAAAAAGCTTATAAATATTATATTCATACTAAAGCAAATCAATGGACTCTAGAACTGCTAGACACAGCAACCAAATTTCGTTTCAAGCACAGCCTGTTTCTCTTCAAAAAAGCGGGATACCGACCATATATTCCATGATATTAAAATGACATGAACGTCACTGCTGGAATGCTTGTGTTCATAAACATGTAAAATCAGCACTGATATAGAGCAAAATAAGTACGGCAATTTAAACAATATGTTAGGGATACACATCGTTACTCTATTTTATGAATAACAGCTTTTTGTATTTTATGAATAAGTGTTTTCTTTTACTGAGTCGTTATTTAATTGACGCTATTTCCCCATTTTAAACATAAAGGGAAGTGTCAAAACATTTGATAATGCAGCTACTTCGTTGGGTTTACCCACACGACCAATTCACTTTTCTCATGCTCTCCTAAATGATTTTTTTCTTATCCAAGTAGGTGAGATTAAAGAAAAATAAATCAAAATATCTGATTGATGCTGATGTCAGTCATGTGAAATGTAAATTTTCGACGAGTAGGGTATGATACAAAATCCTTTGAAAAATATAAGTAAATTGGTATTTTTGAAAAATATACGAAAATCAAACA